>NC_059202.1:51077905-51377905 GCF_020615455.1 Coregonus clupeaformis | reverse complement strand
CTGAAGAGTGACTTCCGTCTAGCCAATCTACCATGAAGGCCTGATTGGTGGAGCGCTGCAGATGGTTGTCCTTCTGGAAGGTTCTCCCATCTCCACAGAGGAACTCTAGAGCTCTGTCAGGGTGACCATCGGGTTCTTGGTCACCTCCCTGACCAAGGCCCTTCTCTCCCGATTGCTCAGTTTGTCCGGACAGCCAGCTCCAGGAAGAGTCTTGGTGGTTACAAACTTCTTCCATTTAAGAATGATAGAGGCCACTGTGTTCTTGGGGACCTTCGATGCTGCAGACATTTTTTGGTACCCTTCCCCAGATCTGTGCCTCGACACAATCCTGTCTCGGAGCTCTAGGGACAATTCCTTCGACCTCATGGCTGGTTTTTGCTCTGACATGCACTGTCAACTGTGATATAGACAGGTGTGTGCCTTTCCAAATCATGTCCAATCAGTTTGAATTTACCACAGGTGGACTCCAATCAAGTTGTAGAAACATCTCAAGGATGATCAATGGAAACAGGATGCACCTGAGCTCAATTTCGAGTTTCATAGCAAAGGATCTGAATACAAATGTAAATAAGGTATTTCTGTTTCAGTTTTTTTATACATTTGCAAATATTTATAAAAACTGGTTTTCGCTTTGTCGTTATGGGGTATGGTGTGTAGATTTGTTTTTATTTCATCCATTTTAGAATAAGGCTGTAACGTAACAAAATGTGGAAAACGTCAAGGGATCTGAATACTTTCCGAAGGCACTGTATGTCTATATATACTGTGGCTGTAACATCGCACTTCAGTACAGGATGAATATATAACATATTGGGTTCTATGATTTTATTATAACGTGTGGGTCTCTGGACCGTGTGAGGCTATTATGCCCCTGTGTGCAGTCAATTTGCATGTTTGTACAATTGTGTTTCATTGAGCTAGGCCCGGTTTGCAGTGAAGTAGTAGTAGAACCTTGGATGTTTATTTCTCTTTTTAGCACGTTATTGCACTTAATAGCCTGTGTGCCTTACACCATCTTCGGGTCATTCAGCTCTGCTGATTGGGTTACAGAGACTGCAGGAATTTAGTAGTTCGCCTTGCATTTCATGCACACTGTCTTATGAATTTGTGTATTTAATAAAGATCATTGTTTGCTATATCTTTGTTGAGTTTTTGTGTGTCCTATCCTGTTCTAGCAAGCTTTATTACACTGGTGGCAGCGGTGGGTTTTCTTAGACAAAAATGTCAGACAATGAGGACACACCAAACTTAGGCGCAGGTGTTGCCCAGATGGCAGCCCCCGCCCCACATAATGGTCAGCCCCTTCCCCCCAACATGCCGTCTGTGTGCCCCGTCTTTATGCCCGAAACATTTACCGGTATGGGGCGGGAATGGTCTGATTGGGCTGGACAGTTTGAAACGGCCGCCGAGGTAAACAATTGGAATGATGGGCTTAAGTTAACATTTATGTCTTTGTTGCTATTAGGGTGGGCTCGAGACATGTATAGCGGTCTCTCCGTTGAGGATAGAAGTGACTACACACAGTTGAAAAATGCTATGGGTAAATGTTTAGACCCTTGTGACAGTCACAATGGGAAACGCGCCAACTTCCTGGCTAGGAGAATGCTGCATAGTCGGTTAATGCAGAAAGTGTACGCAACTGCGGATGCCACTACTCTGGATCTGTTTACATGTGATCGTTTTATTGAATATGTATGTAGTGGGGACTCGCGAGTCAGTCTCGGTCTGCTAGGCCCGCTATGCTGGTGCATGCCATAAGTATTGCTTCCGAGATGGAAGTCATCAGGAGTTTGGAACATAGTCACATAACCCCCAATGCCAAGGTTTGGGACGTGTCTGATTACAAGTCAACAAGTGATGCTCAAATTGAGGTTTTGCTTGGTGTAGTAGAAGGGCTTTGACAAGAGGTCAAATCCTTGCACGCTGAGGTAAAAAAAGGCCAAGCCCCTACCCCCAATAGACCAGCCGACCCGGTACACTAGTGCCCCCGCCACTCAGGGACAAAGCAGGTTTGCTTATCACCGAGGGAACAGAGGCTCGGGCGAAGTCTGCTGGAAAAGTGGATATAACCGTCATACGCATGCGAAACTGCCCCTACCTGCTGGGAAACTAGAGGGGCGTGCATGGTAGGTGTCACCCTGGCTCTGGGACTCTGTTATGTTGAGCCAGGGGTGGGTTGTTTCTATGTGTTTTGTGTGCTAGGTTGTTTATCTAGTTCATTTGTTTCTATGTTGGCGGTGTGGTTCTCAATCAGAGGCAACGTGAATCAGCTGTTGCTTGTTGTCTCTGATTGGGACCATACTTAGGTAGCCTGTTTTGCCACAGTGTTTGTGGGATCTTGTTCCGTGTTTGGTTAGTGTCTATTGCCAAGGACATCACGTATCGTTTTTGTTGTTTTGTTCGTGTGATCATTAAAAATAAAAGTATGTTCGCATTCCACGCTGCGCCTTGGTCCTCTGTGTTCGGCGATCGTGACAGAAGATCCCACCATAACTGGACCAAGCAGCGTGTCCAGGAGCCAACGCCAGAGGTGACTCTTATGGATGTCCACTTCGACTGGGTCAAGCAGCGTGGCCAGGAGCCAACGCCAGAGAGGACTCTTATGGATATCAACCTCGACTGGGTCAAGCCGCGTGAGGAGGAGAGAGGTTGGACTTGGGAGCAGAGGAGCGGAGTCTGGCGAGAGCCATGGAGGCCTGGTCACGGGGAGGAGAGACGCCCAGAATTTTTTTAGGGTGGGGGCTCACGCCGTGGACGACGGGGCAGCAGGAGGTCGGGATAGAGTGGTTCAGCGGGTTGGCAAGGGAGGCCGCCAGGTTACGGGAGTCACTGGTCACCAGGGGAAGGAGAATGTAGAGGCACGGCGAGAGGTCTGGGGTGTGTTGCCGTCCGGTCCGGCCCATTCCTGATCCCCAGCGTGGGCCAGTGGTGTGTGTCCCCAGTACGGTCCGGCCCGTTCCTGATCCCGCGTAGGGCCGGTGGTGTGTGTCCCCAGTACGGTCGGCCTGTTCCTGCCCCTCGCACCAAGCCTGTGGTGCGCGTCGCCAGCCCGGCCCGGCCTGGCCTGTTCCTGCCCCTCGCACCAAGCCAATGGTGCGCGTGTCCGGTCCGGTCTGTTCCTGCTCCCCGCACCAAGCTTATGGTGCGCGTCGCCAACCCGGCCCGGCCTGTTCCTGCTCCCCCGCACCAAGCCTATGGTGGCGTCGCCAACCAGCCCGGCCTGTTCCTGCTCTCCGCACTTCAAGCCTATGGTGCGCGTCGCCAGCCCGGCCCGGCCTGTTCCTGCTCCCCGCACCAAGCCAATGGTGCGCGTCGCCAGCCCGGCCCGGCCTGTCCCTGCTCCCGCACCAAGCCAATGGTGCGCGTCGTCCAGCCCGGTCCGGCCCATTCCTGCTCCCGCACCAAGCCTGTGGTGCGCATCGTCACCGGTCCGGTCGTTTCCTGCTCCCCGCACCAAGCCTGTGGTGCGCTCGTCAGCCGGTTCGGCCCGTCCCTGCTCCCGCACCAAGCCTGTGGTGCGCGTCGTCAGTCGGCAGCCCGTGCCTGGGTCACGGTGCCTGGTCAGGTACCGGTTAGCTGCTCCACATCGAAGTCTGGCGATCCGCTCCACCGATGTCAGTCAGATCCAGCCAGCAGGGCCAGACCAGACCAGGGGCGCTAAGGGGGGTTTGTTGGAGGGTGGGGGTCAAGCCCGGAGCCGGAACCGCCTCCGAGGAGGAATGCCCACCCGGCCCTCCCCTGTTCAGTTTATGTTTGGCGCGGTCGCAGTCCGCGCCTTTGGGGGTACTGTCACGCCCTGGCTCTGGGACTCTGTTATGTTGAGCCAGGGTGGGTTGTTTCTATGTGTTTTGTGTGCTAGGTTGTTTATCTAGTTCATTTGTTTCTATGTTGGCCGGTGTGGTTCTCAATCAGAGGCAACGTGAATCAGCTGTTGCTTGTTGTCTCTGATTGGGACCATACTTAGGTAGCCTGTTTTGCCACAGTGTTTGTGGGATCTTGTTCCGTGTTTGGTTAGTGTCTATTGCCAAGGGACGTCACGTATCGTTTTGTTGTTTTGTTCGTGTGATCATTAAAAATAAAAAGTATGTTCGCATTCCACGCTGCGCCTTGGTCCTCTGTGTTCGACGATCGTGACAGTAGGCCAAATGCTGCGCCCTCATTCTTCCTTCTAGACTGGCCTCTCCATGTGACAAGAACACTTCCGGGGTGTTACTCAATGCTAAACCAGGTGGGTGGGACACTCATCTACTAGTTGATACCGGGTCTCAAGTTTCCATTGTTCCATTGTCCCCAAGCAAAATAACTAATGGAGACACTGAGTTGATGGGTTACCAGGGCAAAGTTGCTGTAGCTAATAGAGGTGGAAATGGAGATCTTTGGCCGTTGTCAGACCATTTGTCAATGTGGGTCCTTAACCGTAGTTGCTGAATTCTTAGTGCCGGATATTCTACAAAATGGATTTTGCTTGGCACTTACTTGCTAGCTAAATTTGGTGCTGTGATTGATCTGGGGTAAAGATGCTGACGACTAATGGAAAATAAGTTGCCTCTCTTAGTTGAATGATGCTAACCAACCCAAACTTTTATACATTTCTCCCATGCCGCAGCGAAGTAAGACAAGGGGTGGCAGTCTGTGTATATTTGTAAACAACAGCTGGTGCACAAAATCTAATATTAAGGAAGTCTCAAAGTTTTGCTCTCATGATACGCTGTTGACCAAGAGAGTTTCAATCTATATTTTTCGTAGCTGTCTATTTACCACTACAAACCGATGCTGGCACTAAGACTGCACTCAATGAGCTGTATAAGGCCATAAGCAAACAGGAAAACACTCATCCAGAGGCAGCGCTCCTAGTGGCCTGGGACTTTAATGCAGGGAAACTTAAATCTGTTCTACCAGCATGTTAAATGTGCAACCAGAGGAAAAAAAACTCTAGACCACCTTTACTCCACACACAGAGACGCGTAAAAAGCTCTCCCTTGCCCTCCATTTGGCAAATCTGACCATAATTCTATTCACCTGATTCCTGCTTATAAGAAAAAACTAAAGCAGGAAGCACCAGTGACTCGGTTAATAAGGAAGTGGTCAGATGACGCAGATGCTAAGCTACAGGACTGTTTTGCTAGCACAGACTGGAATATGTTCCGGGATTCTTCCGATGGCATTGAGGAATACACCACATCAGTCACTGGCTTCATCAATAAATGCATCGATGACGTCGTCCCCACAGTGACCGTACGTACATACCCCAACCAGAAGCCATGGATTAAAGGCAACATCTGCACTGAGCTAAAGGGTAGAGCTGGCACTTTCAAGGAGTGGGACTCTAACCCGGACGCTTATAAGAAGTCACACTATGCCCTCCGACGAACCATCAAACAGGCAAAGAGGCAATACATGACTAAGATTGAATCGTACTACACCGGATCTGACGCTCGTCGTATGTGGCAGGGCTTGCAAACTATTACAGACTACAAAGGGAAGCTGCCCAGTGACATGAGCCTACCATATAAGCTGAATCACTTCTATGCTCGCTTCGAGGCAAGCAACACTGAAGCATGCATGAGAGCATCAGCTGTTCCGGATGACTATGTGATCACGCTCTCCGTAGCCGATGTGAGTAAGACTTTTAAGCAGGTCAACATTCACAAGGCCGCAGGGCCAGACGGATTACCAGGACGTGTACTCGGAGCATGCGCTGACCAACTGAGCAGGACCAGCAGTGTCATTTGACTTAACAAACGAGGATCGGATGTCGTCAACCTTCTTTTCAAAATGGTTGACGAAGTCATCCACAGAGAGGGAGGGGGAGGAGGATTCAGCAGGGAGGAGAAGGTGGCAAAGAGCTTCCCTAGGGTTAGAGGCAGATGCTTGGAATTTAGAGTGGTAGAAGTGGCTTTGAGCAGAAACAGATGAAGAAAATGTAGAGAGGAGGGAGTGAAAAGATGCCAGGTCCGCAGGGAGTCTAGTTTTCCCTCAATTTCCGCTCGGCTGCCCGGAGCCCTGTTCTGTGAGCTCGCAATGAGTCGTCAAGCCACGGAGCAGGAGGGGGGAGGACCCGAGCCGGCCGGGAGGATAGGGGACATAGAGAGTCAAAGGATGCAGAAAGGGAGGAGAGGAGGGTTGAGGAGGAAGAATCAGGAGATTGGAGGGAGAAGGATTGAGCAGAGGGAAGAGATGATAGGATGGAAGAGGAGATAGTAGCGGGAGAGAGAGAGCGAAGGTTGCAATGGCGCATTACCATCTGAGTAGGGGCAGAGTGAGTAGTGTTGGAGGAGAGCGAGAGAGAAAAGGATACAAAGTAGTGGTCGGAGACATGGAGGGGAGTTGCAGTGAGATTAGTAGAAGAACAGCATCTAGTAAAGATGACGTCAAGCGTATTGCCTGCCTTGTGAGTAGGGGGGGACGGTGAGAGGGTGAGGTCAAAAGAGGAGAGGAGTGGAAAGAAGGAGGCAGAGAGAAATGAGTCAAAGGTAGACATAGGGAGGTTGAAGTCACCCAGAACTGTGAGGGGTGAGCCATCCTCAGGAAAGGAACTTATCAAGGCGTCAAGCTCATTGATGAACTATCCAAGGGAACCTGGAGGGCGATAAATGACAAGGATGTTAAGCTTGAATGGGCTAGTGACTGTGACAGCATGGAATTCAAATGAGGAGATAGACAGATGGGTCAGGGGAAAAAGAGAGAATGTCCACTTGGAGAGAGATGAGGATTCCTGTGCCACCACCCCACTCCAAGCAGGCTGTCATGTGCCTTTTACTGAAGAGTGACTTCCGTCTAGCCAATCTACCATGAAGGCCTGATTGGTGGAGCGCTGCAGATGGTTGTCCTTCTGGAAGGTTCTCCCATCTCCACAGAGGAACTCTAGAGCTCTGTCAGGGTGACCATCGGGTTCTTGGTCACCTCCCTGACCAAGGCCCTTCTCTCCCGATTGCTCAGTTTGTCCGGACAGCCAGCTCCAGGAAGAGTCTTGGTGGTTACAAACTTCTTCCATTTAAGAATGATAGAGGCCACTGTGTTCTTGGGGACCTTCGATGCTGCAGACATTTTTTGGTACCCTTCCCCAGATCTGTGCCTCGACACAATCCTGTCTCGGAGCTCTAGGGACAATTCCTTCGACCTCATGGCTGGTTTTTGCTCTGACATGCACTGTCAACTGTGATATAGACAGGTGTGTGCCTTTCCAAATCATGTCCAATCAGTTTGAATTTACCACAGGTGGACTCCAATCAAGTTGTAGAAACATCTCAAGGATGATCAATGGAAACAGGATGCACCTGAGCTCAATTTCGAGTTTCATAGCAAAGGATCTGAATACAAATGTAAATAAGGTATTTCTGTTTCAGTTTTTTTATACATTTGCAAATATTTATAAAAACTGGTTTTCGCTTTGTCGTTATGGGGTATTGTGTGTAGATTTGTTTTTATTTCATCCATTTTAGAATAAGGCTGTAACGTAACAAAATGTGGAAAACGTCAAGGGATCTGAATACTTTCCGAAGGCACTGTATGTCTATATATACTGTGGCTGTAACATCGCACTTCAGTACAGGATGAATATATAACATATTGGGTTCTATGATTTTATTATAACGTGTGGGTCTCTGGACCGTGTGTAGGCTATTATGCCCCTGTGTGCAGTCAATTTGCATGTTTGTACAATTGTGTTTCATTGAGCTAGGCCCGGTTTGCAGTGAAGTAGTAGTAGAACCTTGGATGTTTATTTCTCTTTTTAGCACGTTATTGCACTTAATAGCCTGTGTGCCTTACACCATCTTCGGGTCATTCAGCTCTGCTGATTGGGTTACAGAGACTGCAGGAATTTAGTAGTTCGCCTTGCATTTCATGCACACTGTCTTATGAATTTGTGTATTTAATAAAGATCATTGTTTGCTATATCTTTGTTGAGTTTTTGTGTGTCCTATCCTGTTCTAGCAAGCTTTATTACACTGGTGGCAGCGGTGGGTTTTCTTAGACAAAAATGTCAGACAATGAGGACACACCAAACTTAGGCGCAGGTGTTGCCCAGATGGCAGCCCCGCCCCACATAATGGTCAGCCCCTTCCCCCCAACATGCCGTCTGTGTGCCCCGTCTTTATGCCCGAAACATTTACCGGTATGGGGCGGGAATGGTCTGATTGGGCTGGACAGTTTGAAACGGCCGCCGAGGTAAACAATTGGAATGATGGGCTTAAGTTAACATTTATGTCTTTGTTGCTATTAGGGTGGGCTCGAGACATGTATAGCGGTCTCTCCGTTGAGGATAGAAGTGACTACACACAGTTGAAAAATGCTATGGGTAAATGTTTAGACCCTTGTGACAGTCACAATGGGAAACGCGCCAACTTCCTGGCTAGGAGAATGCTGCATAGTCGGTTAATGCAGAAAGTGTACGCAACTGCAGATGCCACTACTCTGGATCTGTTTACATGTGATCGTTTTATTGAATATGTATGTAGTGGGGACTCGCGAGTCAGTCTCCGGTCTGCTAGGCCCGCTATGCTGGTGCATGCCATAAGTATTGCTTCCGAGATGGAAGTCATCAGGAGTTTGGAACATAGTCACATAACCCCCAATGCCAAGGTTTGGGACGTGTCTGATTACAAGTCAACAAGTGATGCTCAAATTGAGGTTTTGCTTGGTGTAGTAGAAGGGCTTTGACAAGAGGTCAAATCCTTGCACGCTGAGGTAAAAAAAGGCCAAGCCCCTACCCCCAATAGACCAGCCGACCCGGTACACTAGTGCCCCCGCCACTCAGGGACAAAGCAGGTTTGCTTATCACCGAGGGAACAGAGGCTCGGGCGAAGTCTGCTGGAAAAGTGGATATAACCGTCATACGCAACGAAACTGCCCCTACCTGCTGGGAAACTAGAGGGGGCGTGCATGGTAGGTGTCACGCCCTGGCTCTGGGACTCTGTTATGTTGAGCCAGGGTGGGTTGTTTCTATGTGTTTTGTGTGCTAGGTTGTTTATCTAGTTCATTTGTTTCTATGTTGGCCGGTGTGGTTCTCAATCAGAGGCAACGTGAATCAGCTGTTGCTTGTTGTCTCTGATTGGGACCATACTTAGGTAGCCTGTTTTGCCACAGTGTTTGTGGGATCTTGTTCCGTGTTTGGTTAGTGTCTATTGCCAAGGACATCACGTATCGTTTTGTTGTTTTGTTCGTGTGATCATTAAAAATAAAAGTATGTTCGCATTCCACGCTGCGCCTTGGTCCTCTGTGTTCGACGATCGTGACAGAAGATCCCACCATAACTGGACCAAGCAGCGTGTCCAGGAGCCAACGCCAGAGGTGACTCTTATGGATGTCCACTTCGACTGGGTCAAGCAGCGTGGCCAGGAGCCAACGCCAGAGAGGACTCTTATGGATATCAACCTCGACTGGGTCAAGCCGCGTGAGGAGGAGAGAGGTTGGACTTGGGAGCAGAGGAGCGAGAGTCTGGCGAGAGCCATGGAGGCCTGGTCCACGGGGAGGAGAGACGCCCAGAATTTTTTTAGGGTGGGGGCTCACGCCGTGGACGACGGGGCAGCAGGAGGTCGGGATAGAGTGGTTCAGCGGGTTGGCAAGGGAGGCCGCCAGGTTACGGGAGTCACTGGTCACCAGGGGGAAGGAGAATGTAGAGGCACGGCGAGAGGTACTGGGGTGTGTTGCCAGTCCGGTCCGGCCCATTCCTGATCCCCGCGTAGGGCCAGTGGTGTGTGTCCCCAGTACGGTCCGGCCCGTTCCTGATCCCCGCGTAGGGCCGGTGGTGTGTGTCCCCAGTACGGTCCGGCCTGTTCCTGCCCCTCGCACCAAGCCTATGGTGCGCGTCGCCAGCCCGGCCCGGCCTGGCCTGTTCCTGCCCCTCGCACCAAGCCAATGGTGCGCGTCGTCAGTCCGGTCCGGTCTGTTCCTGCTCCCCGCACCAAGCTTATGGTGCGCGTCGCCAGCCCGGCCCGGCCTGTTCCTGCTCCCCGCACCAAGCCTATGGTGCGCGTCGCCAGCCCAGCCCGGCCTGTTCCTGCTCTCCGCACCAAGCCTATGGTGCGCGTCGCCAGCCCGGCCCGGCCTGTTCCTGCTCCCCGCACCAAGCCAATGGTGCGCGTCGCCAGCCCGGCCCGGCCTGTCCCTGCTCCCCGCACCAAGCCAATGGTGCGCGTCGTCAGCCCGGTCCGGCCCATTCCTGCTCCCCGCACCAAGCCTGTGGTGCGCATCGTCAGCCCGGTCCGGTCCGTTCCTGCTCCCCGCACCAAGCCTGTGGTGCGCTTCGTCAGCCCGGTTCGGCCCGTCCCTGCTCCCCGCACCAAGCCTGTGGTGCGCGTCGTCAGTCCGGCACAGCCCGTGCCTGGGTCACCGGTGCCTGGTCAGGTACCGGTTAGCTGCTCCACATCGAAGTCTGAGCGATCCGCTCCACCGATGTCCAGTCCAGATCCAGCCAGCAGGGCCAGACCAGACCAGGGGCGCTAAGGGGGGTTTGTTGGAGGGTGGGGGTCAAGCCCGGAGCCGGAACCGCCTCCGAGGAGGAATGCCCACCCGGCCCTCCCCTGTTCAGTTTATGTTTGGCGCGGTCGCAGTCCGCGCCTTTGGGGGTACTGTCACGCCCTGGCTCTGGGACTCTGTTATGTTGAGCCAGGGTGGGTTGTTTCTATGTGTTTTGTGTGCTAGGTTGTTTATCTAGTTCATTTGTTTCTATGTTGGCCGGTGTGGTTCTCAATCAGAGGCAACGTGAATCAGCTGTTGCTTGTTGTCTCTGATTGGGACCATACTTAGGTAGCCTGTTTTGCCACAGTGTTTGTGGGATCTTGTTCCGTGTTTGGTTAGTGTCTATTGCCAAGGACGTCACGTATCGTTTTGTTGTTTTGTTCGTGTGATCATTAAAAATAAAAGTATGTTCGCATTCCACGCTGCGCCTTGGTCCTCTGTGTTCGACGATCGTGACAGTAGGCCAAATGCTCGCCCTCATTCTTCCTTCTAGACTGGCCTCTCCATGTGACAAGAACACTTCCGGGGTGTTACTCAATGCTAAACCAGGTGGGTGGGACACTCATCTACTAGTTGATACCGGGTCTCAAGTTTCCATTGTTCCATTGTCCCCAAGCAAAATAACTAATGGAGACACTGAGTTGATGGGTTACCAGGGCAAAGTTGCTGTAGCTAATAGAGGTGGAAATGGAGATCTTTGGCCGTTGTCAGACCATTTGTCAATGTGGGTCCTTAACCGTAGTTGCTGAATTCTTAGTGCCGGATATTCTACAAAATGGATTTTGCTTGGCACTTACTTGCTAGCTAAATTTGGTGCTGTGATTGATCTGGGGTAAAGATGCTGACGACTAATGGAAAATAAGTTGCCTCTCTTAGTTGAATGATGCTAACCAACCCAAACTTTTATACATTTCTCCCATGCCGCAGCGAAGTAAGACAAGGGGTGGCAGTCTGTGTATATTTGTAAACAACAGCTGGTGCACAAAATCTAATATTAAGGAAGTCTCAAAGTTTTGCTCTCATGATACGCTGTTGACCAAGAGAGTTTCAATCTATATTTT
Organism: Coregonus clupeaformis; assembly: GCF_020615455.1. Taxonomy (NCBI): domain Eukaryota; kingdom Metazoa; phylum Chordata; class Actinopteri; order Salmoniformes; family Salmonidae; genus Coregonus; species Coregonus clupeaformis. The sequence continues at coordinate 51,366,383 of NC_059202.1, read as the reverse complement.
TCGTAGCTGTCTATTTACCACTACAAACCGATGCTGGCACTAAGACTGCACTCAATGAGCTGTATAAGGCCATAAGCAAACAGGAAAACACTCATCCAGAGGCAGCGCTCCCTAGTGGCCTGGGACTTTAATGCAGGGAAACTTAAATCTGTTCTACCAGCATGTTAAATGTGCAACCAGAGGAAAAAAAACTCTAGACCACCTTTACTCCACACACAGAGACGCGTAAAAAGCTCTCCCTTGCCCTCCATTTGGCAAATCTGACCATAATTCTATTCACCTGATTCCTGCTTATAAGAAAAAACTAAAGCAGGAAGCACCAGTGACTCGGTTAATAAGGAAGTGGTCAGATGACGCAGATGCTAAGCTACAGGACTGTTTTGCTAGCACAGACTGGAATATGTTCCGGGATTCTTCCGATGGCATTGAGGAATACACCACATCAGTCACTGGCTTCATCAATAAATGCATCGATGACGTCGTCCCCACAGTGACCGTACGTACATACCCCAACCAGAAGCCATGGATTAAAGGCAACATCTGCACTGAGCTAAAGGGTAGAGCTGGCACTTTCAAGGAGTGGGACTCTAACCCGGACGCTTATAAGAAGTCACACTATGCCCTCCGACGAACCATCAAACAGGCAAAGAGGCAATACATGACTAAGATTGAATCGTACTACACCGGATCTGACGCTCGTCGTATGTGGCAGGGCTTGCAAACTATTACAGACTACAAAGGGAAGCTGCCCAGTGACATGAGCCTACCATATAAGCTGAATCACTTCTATGCTCGCTTCGAGGCAAGCAACACTGAAGCATGCATGAGAGCATCAGCTGTTCCGGATGACTATGTGATCACGCTCTCCGTAGCCGATGTGAGTAAGACTTTTAAGCAGGTCAACATTCACAAGGCCGCAGGGCCAGACGGATTACCAGGACGTGTACTCGGAGCATGCGCTGACCAACTGGCAAGTGTCTTCACTGACATTTTCAACATGTCCCTGACTGAGTCTGTAATACCAACATGTTTCAAGCAGACCACCATAGTCCCTGCACCCAAGAACACTAAGATAACCTGCCAAAATGACTACCGACCCATAGCACTAACGTCTGTAGCCATGAAGTGCTTTGAAAGGCTGGTCATGGCTCACATCAACACCCTTATCCCAGAAACCCTAGACCCACTCCAATTTGCATACCGCCCCAACAGATCCACAGATGATGCAATTGCTCTATTGCACTCCACACTGCCCTTTCCCACCTGGACAAGAGGAACACCTACATGAGAACACCATAGTGACCTCAAAGCTCATCACTAAGCTAAGGACCCTGAGACTAAACACATCCCTCTGCAACTGGATCCTGGACTTGCCCCCAGGTGGTAAGGATAGGTAACAACACATCTGCCATGCTGATCCTCAACATGGGGGCCCCAACATGGCCAGGCAAGACTCCAACACCATCAATAAGTTTGCCGACGACACAATAGTGGTAGGCCTGATCACCGACAATGATGAGACAGCCTATAGGGAGGAGGTCAGAGACCTGGCCGTGTGGTGCCAGGATAACAACCTCTCCCTCAACGTGATCAAGACAAAGGAGATGATGGTGGACTACAGGAAAAAAAAGAGGACTGAGCACGCCCCCATTCTCATCGACAGGGCTGTAGTGGAACAGGTTGAGCGCTTCAAGTTCCTTGGTGTCCACATCACCAACAAACTATCATGGTCCAAACACACCAAGACAGTCATGAAGAGGTCACGACAAAGCCTGTTCCCCCTCAGGAGACTGAAAAGATTTGGCATGGTTGCATCACTGCCTGGTATGGCAACTGCTCGGCCTCCGACCGCAAGGCACTACAGAGGGTAGTGTGTACGGCCCAGTACATCACTGGGGCCAAGCTTCCTGCCATCCAGGACCTCTATACCAGGCGGTGTCAGAGGAAGGCCATAAAAATTGTCAAAGGCTCCAGCCACCCTAGTCATAGACTGTTCTCTCAGCTACCGCACGACAAGCGGTACCGGAGTGCCATGTCTAGGTCCAAAAGGCTTCTTAACAGCTTCTACCCCCGAGCCATAAGACTCCTGAACAGCCAATCATGGCTACCCGGACTATTTGCATTGTCCCCCCCAGTACACCCCACCCCACCCCACCCCACCCCCTCTTTTACGCTGCTGCTACTCTCTGTTTATTATCTATGCATAGTCACTTTAACTCTACCCACATTTACATATTACCTCAATTACCTTCACTAACCTGTGCCCCCGCACGTTGACTCTGTACAGGTACCCCTGTATATAGCCTCCCTCCTAATTTTTTTATTTTTTTGCTTATATATTTTTTACTTAACACTTATTTTTCTTAAAACCGCATTGTTGGTTAAGGGCTTGAAAGTAAGCATTTCACTGTAAGGTCTACACCTGTTGTATTCAGCGCATGTGGCAAATACAATTTGATTTGATTTGATGGCCTATTGCAGTAGCATTCACGCAAGTACCGGGTTTACCCCATACAAAGTGCTGTTTTGTCAGGAAACTGTTCTTCCAGTCTATGTGATGCTTGACATAGATCACAGGGAAAAGTTTACATCTGTCAGTGAATATGTATCGACACTGGCTGACACTTTGTCTACAGTAGTGGGGGCATTGAAAAGACATCAAGCTATAGCCTCCGGTCTGCAGAAAGCTAACTTAGATTTTTGGGCCAATTTTCTATATTATTCTGTAGGTGAATTGGTTTGGGTTCGAAATAAGGCTAGGAGGCGGGGGCTACAAAGGCCCTTTCAAAGTGCTAGAGCGGGTTTCAGATGGACTGTATCGGATAGCACTGGCAGAGGGAGGTCCCAAAACTGTGGTTCATTTCAATCGACTCAAACCCTTTGTTCCTTGTTCATTTGTAGAGACTCCGGTACACCCCGGCTGGGGGGTGGAGAGGGATTTAGCAACTCCTGCTCAACCCCACATGCCTCCCCGCAGTCGGAGGTCAACCCAGGACCCAGTCGGGGGTATCACCGGCCGTGGGTCCTGTCTGTTGTGGCTTCTCCAGGAGAGGGGATGTATCGAATCCTACGACCACTTCAAGAGATCCGCATCCAGGTTTGGTGTTACCAGCTGCATCTAGCCCACGAGAGGGGTCATCCAACCTCCAGTATCCAGGGCTGACCTCCAGCATCCACGAGATGGGTCTCCGGCCTCCTTCAGCAACGGAAGGCACCAGCAGAATCTCCTTCATTGGGAGAGAGGTCAACGGGAGCCCAACCTTCTCAGGGGGCAAGACCAGTGCGAGACCGGAGGCCACCAGTGTGGTCCAAAGCTGTGGGACAGCTTGTAAGGGAGGATGTCACTAAATCATTAACTAATTGCTCAAACCTGTGCCTGCTTGCAAGACTGCCCGGGACTCTGAGAAACTGATGTAAGGCAGAGCTGAGTGCGCAGGCAGGTCTTGACGGGGGAGCTGTGCTTTGATGAACGGTGGGCTTGTAGCCTTTGCAAGTATCCGCATTGCACTCACCTTAATGGTGGGAGGTTGTCGTTCGCTGCTGGGTAGGGCAGTCAGCGATGAAGACAGGTAGTGACGGGGAATTTGGGGAACCAGATAAGATAGTGGGGTTGGTAGGAGGGCAAGCCACCGCCCTGGCTTTTGGGAACAGACCGTGCTGCGCTTTGTTGTTGTTCTTGGACATGCAAATTAATTAGCTAAGCTTTATCAGTGTTTGTAAAAATACATTGTGGGTTATGTTTGGCGAACAGAACGGAAATTGCAGACTACGTAGCTCAAAGTGGGGGGGTTCTATGACTTTATTATCACGTGTGGGTCTCTGGACCCTGTATTCAGTGAATTTGTGTGTTTGTACAATTGCGTTTAATTGGGCTAGGTCCGGTTTGCAGTGAAGTAGTAGTAGAGCCTTGGATGTTTAGTTCTCCTTAACTGTATATCTCACTAGTGTGTAGTGTCACTTTTTAGCACGTTATTGCACTTAATAGCCTGTGTGCCTTACCCCTTCTTCGGGTCACTGCAGCACTCCTGATTGGGTTACAGAGACTGCAGGAATTTAGTAGTTCGCCTTGCATTTCATGCACGCTGTCATCTGAAATGGTGTATTTAATAAAGATCATTGTTTGCTATATCTATGTGGAGTTTTGGTGTGTCCTATCCTCTAACGATGGACCATACCGGCCAAACTAAGGTGGTGGTAGCGTCACGCTACTCTGCTCAATCCAGTACTTGCCCTGCCTCTCGGGAGGTCTAGCGAACTTTATTACAATATTCTGGGGAATTATTTACGATATGAGGAAGAAAAACGCTTCAGACAGATCATGCTTTCCATCCGATCCTGCAACCTGCATTGCATACAGGTAGGCCATATGATCCTGCTTGTTCTGCACTCCAGAGGTGACAATGTGACATGATATCAATAGTTGATATTGATTGCAAACATTCATGACTTTCAGCTCAAAATGCAGGTGTAAATCACAGTATATTTCTGTATCTTACTTTTGTATCACCATTTATGGCTGTAATGACAGGCTACATTTGCGCAGCACGTGTGCAAATGTTCACGTGCGTGGGAGGTTGCAAGTTTGAACCACTACTTTTTTGGGGTCAAAAATGTCAAAAGGTTTGAGAACCACTGAGGTAGCGAACAGATTGCTGATTTGCTGTACATCTATAGGATCGGGTGCAGCGAAAACGTCAAATTGTAAGACGAGAGGATTGCCATAAATAAATATGCAGCTCCAAAAATTGATTGGTGATCAAAATATGACCTGTTTACTTTGCAAGCTCACCAGCAATAGGGCATCAAGCACCAATTACTAGCATAGGCCTACTGGTCTTTTGGTATGTCAAAATTGCTTGAAATCGATCATTTACTTGTGATGCTTGCATTTGGAATTTGTTGTTCAAATTAATTATTACATAATCAAAATGTGTTGTATACAAAATAATAAAAAGGGCTGTCTGGTAGCCTCAATAAATAGACAAAGATTGGTACACTCTTAGAAAAAAGGTGCTATCTAGAACCTAAAAGGGTTATTCGGCTGTCCCCATAGGAGAACCATGAAGAACCCTTTTTGGTTCCAGATAGAACCCTTTTGGGTACCATGTAAAACTATTTTAAATTTTTGTAATTTTTTTTTTAGGGGGTAGATCAGCTTTAATATTGAAGATAGATTGTAGCTTCCATCAATGTAATTGTCTGCATCATTTCCAATCCCCCATATATTATTTTGTACATACAGTTGAAGTCGGAAGTTTACATACACCTAGGTTGGAGTCATTAAAACTCGTTTTTCAACCACTCCACAAAGTTCTTGGTAACAAACTATAGTTTTGGCAAGTCGGTTAGAACATCTACTTTGTGCATGACACAAGTCATTCTTCCATCAATTGTTTACAGACAGATTATTTCACTTATAATTCACTGTATCACAAATCCTGTGGGTCAGAAATGTACATACACTAAGTTGACTGTGCCTTTAAACAGCTTTGAAAATTCCAGAAAATGATGTCATGGCTTTAGAAGATTCTGATAGGCTAATTGACATCATTTGAGTCAATTGGAGGTGTACCTGTGGATGTATTTCAAGGCCTACCTTCAAACTCAGTGCCTCTTTGCTTGACATCATGGGAAAATCAAAAGAAATCAGCCAAGACCTCAGAAAAAAATTGTAGACCTCCACCAGTCTGGTTCATCCTTGGGAGCAATTTCCAAACGCCTGAAGATACCACGTTCATCTGTACAAATAATAGTATGCAAGTATAAACACCATGGAACCACGCAGCCGTCATACCCCTCAGGAAGGAGACGCGTTCTGTCTCCTAGAGATGAACGTACTTTGGTGCAAAAAGTGCAAATCAATCCCAGAACAACAGCAAAGGACGAGGTGAAGATGCTGAAGGAAACATATCCACAGTAAAGCGAGTCCTATATCGACATAACCTGAAAGGCCGTCCGGCAAGGAAGAAGCCACTGCTCCAAAACCGCCATAAAAAAGCCAGACTACGGTTTGCAACTGCACATGGGGACAAAGATCAAACTTTTTGGAGAAATGTCCTCTGGTCTGATTAAACAAAAATAGAACTGTTTGGCCATAATGACCATCGTTATGTTTGGAGGAAAAAGGGGGTTGCTTGCAAGCCGAAGAACACCATGCCAACCGTGAAGCACGGGGGTGGCAGCATCATGCTGTGGGGGTACTTTGCTGCAGGAGGGACTGGTGCGCTTCACAAAATAGATGGCATCATAAGGAAGGAAAATGATGTGGATATATTGAAGCAGCATCTCAAGACATCAGTCAGGAAGTTAAAGCTTGGTCGCAAATGGTTCTTCCAAATGGACAATGACCCCAAGCATACTTCCAAAGTTGTGGCAAAATGGCTTAAGGACAACAAAGTAAAGTTATTGGAGTGGCCATCACAAAGCCCTGACCTCAATCCTATAGACAATTTGTGGGCAGAACTGAAAAAGCGTGTGCGAGCAAGGAGGCCTAAAAACCTGACTCAGTTACACCAGCTCTGTCAGGAGGAATGGGCCAAAATTCACCCAACTTATTGTAGGAAGCTTGTGGAAGGCTACCCAAAACGTTTGACCCAAGTTGAACAATTTAAAGGCAATGCTACCAAATACTAATTGAGTGTATGTAAACTTCTGACCCACTGGGAATGTGATGAAAGAAATAAAAGCTGAAATAAATCATTCTCTCCACTATTATTCTGATATTTCACATTCTTAAAATAAAAGTGGTGATCCTAACTGACCTAAGACAGGGAATTTTTACTAGGATTAAATGTCAGGAATTGTGAAAAACTGAGTTTAAATGTATTTGGCTAAGGTGTATGTAAACTTCCGACTTCAACTGTATATACAGTACCAGTCAAAAGTTTGGTCAGACCTACTCATTCCAGGGGTTTTTATTTTTACTATTTTCTACATTGTAGAATAATAGTGAAGACATCAAAACTATGAAATAAAACATATGGAATCATGTAGTAACCAAAAAATGGTTAAATAAATCTAAATATATTTTATATTTGAGGTTCTTCAAAGTAGCCACCCTTTGCCTTGATGACAGCTTTGCACACTTTGGGCATTCTCTCAACCAGCTTCATGAGGTAGTCACATGGTATGCATTTCAATTAACAGGTGTGCCTTCTTAAAAGTTAATTTGTGGAATTTCTTTCCTTCTTAATGCGTTTGAGCCAAACAGTTGTGTTGTGACAAGGTAGGGGGGTATACAGAATATAGCCCTATTTGGTAAAATACCAAGTCCAAATTATGGCAAGAACAGCTCAAATAAGCAAAGAGAAACGACAGTCCATCATTACTTTAAGACATTAAGGTCAGTCAATACGGAACATTTCAAGAACTTTGAAAGTTTCTTCAAGTGCAGTCGCAAAAACCATCAAGCGCTATGATGAAACTGGCTCTCATGAGGACCGCCACAGGAAAGGAAGACCCAGAGTTACCTCTGTTGCAGAGGATAAGTTCATTAGAGTTAGGAGGAGGTGTGGGGTGCTTTACTGGTGACACTGTCTGTGATATATTTAGAATTCAAGGCACACTTAACCAGCATGGCTACCACAGCATTCTGCAGCGATACGCCATCCCATCTGGTTTGGGTTTAATGGGACTATCATTTTTTGCTGTGTAAGGGCTATTTTCCAAGAAGGAGAGTGATGGAGTGCTGCATCAGATGACCTGGCCTCCACAAACCTCAACCAAATTGAGATGGTTTGGGATGAGTCGGACCGTAGAGTGAAGCAGCAGCATTGCAGTTCTTGACACAAACCGGTGAGCCTGGCACCTACTACCATACCCCGTTCAAAGGCACTTAAATCTTTTGTCTTGCCCATTCAGCCTCTGAATGGCAAACATACACAATCCATGTCTCAATTGTCTCAAGGCTTAAAAATCCTTCTTTAACCTGTCTCCTTCCCTTCATCTACACTGATAGAAGTGGATTTAACAAATGACATCAACAAGGGATCATAGCTTTCACCTGGATTCACCTAGTCAGTCTATGTCCTGGAAAGAGCAAGTGTATATTAGTGTAAACCCATTTTTTTTCAAATCTTCCACTTTAACATTGCAGAGTATTTTGGGTAGATTGTAGATAAAAAATTTTACACAACAAAATGTGAAAAAGTCAAGGGGTGTGAATCCTTTCTGAAGGCACATATATTAATCATACATACAGTATGTGTTTATATGTATCATTGGCACTGACACATTATATGGATTATATTTTATTTTTCTAATCATTTACTGTACAAAATATACCTCCAGGTATCAAAATGACCACGACTACTGTACATTCAAAACAACAAAGTCAAAGGGAAACAAATGCAAAGCAGAAAACTGAGAACTATAATATAGAGGCACATAACTCATATACATACAGTAGCATTTGCTATGAAGTATAGGTAAAATAATCTTAAACAATCGTGTTCAGGATAAAGCAACATTCATATGCACTATTGCAGTCGTATAGGAATTAAAGACTGAAGTTCAGTAAGTTTAGCAGCAGAAAGATACAGTATTTGTTGGAGGAGGTGAGTCACTAAGTTCCACCTTGTCTGTCAATATGTAGGACCTTGAATGAGAACTAACTGTTGTCTACTATTAGATGTCCCACAACGAAAATTAAGATACATTTGTATCTGTAGCAGAGGCAAATGTAGAATGCTAGGAAATACAGGATCAGTATTGCTTTTGGTGGGTTGTTTATTTTTAGGGATAGCATACTCATACTGGCAACTAAGACCAAAAACAACCTCTATATGCATCCAGTGACTACTCAACCAAACATAGGTATTGAAAACAATTATGAATATAAACCCACCATAAATAGTATTTTACATATAGCATCATTTGGCTATCAAATATACACTGCTCTTTCAAAATAGATTGACTTTCTACAAAGCTATTACAAATGGAGAAATATATCTCTCCCATTACTCCATAACACTTCTGACTATTTACATCAAATACAAAGTAGAACAGAAACATCATATTAAACATAAATTAACTATAACTTTTCTCTTAGACTATATGTAGCATGCATTTTTTTAAATTCTAAAGTAGCTATACTTTTACTGCATCACAACATTTCCCAGGTGTTAACAGAGAATTTAAAACATTTAAAATGCGGCCTTGGATTTTAATGTGACAAATAGGACGGTTCAATCTAGACATATTTTGAATTAGCAAAAAAACATGTTCATAGTTGACATAACAATCCAATTTCAAGAATGGCTTCTGCAATCAAACTGGTTTAGCTGCCACTTGGTCTACCAACCCTCGGCCACCACCACACTCATGCTTATCGTCATGTTATGACCAGATATGGTAGAAAGTAAATGTACTGTCTATGGTATGACCACAAGATCATCATTAAACTATGGAATGCTGACTGTCAACATTCTCATGCTGAAACTAGAACAATCTGAACAATCCATTTGAATGACATCTCAGTCTCAACTACATGTGCAAACACTAAGCCAAGACACTAAGTCAGTTGTCCTTCTCATAAAAACACCTGTAGGTTCCTTTCTCTATACATTTTAACGAGAGTACTGATACTGAATAACAATAATATTTTGAGTAATAAAAGAGATAGAGGATACAGGGACAACTCAATTATGATTAGTGTGTACAGGCGTTTTGAGATATTCACAAGTTCAAAGTTAAATACCCACTGTCTGAATAGCTGCTACTGTATATTCAAATAAGTAGGTAACATGATCAAAACATTACGAAGAGGTCATATAACATGAATGTGTTACTGCACAAAACATTTCCGATTTCAAGGTGAACTGGTGAAGACATCAAAGGCGTGTAAGAGACACCTCCAAATGTGACCCTGCTTGGCATGTGAGCAGACTCATTTAATCTGGCATCTGAAATAAACTGACGGGGCATGCTTGACATTTCTGGTGGCTGATTCCACTGTCACAGTATGACAGTGCAGTCAGTAGCCATGCAGGCTTTACCGGCGACAGACCTGGGTTCAAATACTATTTGAAATCTTTAAAATACTTTGAGTGTTTTCTCTAGCCTGCCTGGAGTGCCAGATGGGTGTGGTTTGCAATTGTGGGACTATTGTATTGGTGCTTTCAATAAACAAGCTCAATCATGCACGGATGAGGTATTTGAACTGATTTGAGATGTTTTACCCAAGTCTGTCTGACAGTGCCCTGGGCTAAGTTAAATTCAGTTAAACAAAATAAGTGACAGTGACTGTGGACAAACGTAGCTAGGACACTCCTATGTGGGTGAGGTCGTGGTTAAACATAGGCTTGAATTCTACAGGAGAATGTCAGGCCATCCGTCTGTGAGATGAAGCTGAAGCGCAGCTGGGTCATGCAGCAAGACAATGATCCAAAACACACATTCAAGTCTACATGAAAATGGCTAAAAGGCAACAAATTTGAAGTCCAGACCTACTCCCAATTGAGATGTTGTGGCAGGACTTGAAACGAGCAGTTCATGCTTGAAAACCCCCAAATGTAGTTGAGTTAAAGTAGTTCTGCAATTTGTAAGTCGCTCTGGATAAGAGCGTCTGCTAAATGACTTAAATGTAAATGTAAAGAGTGGGCCAAAATTCCCCTACAGCAATGTGAGAGACTGATCAACTACAGGAAGCGTTTGGGTGGAGTCATTGCAGCTAAAGGTATGCACTATTGCAGTCATATAGGAATTAAAGACTGAAGTTCAGTAAGTTTAGCAGCAGAAAGATACAGTATTTGTTGGAGGAGGTGAGTCACTAAGTTCCACCTTGTCTGTCAAGATGTAGTTATTGAGTGTAAGGGGGAAATTACTTTTTCAACCAGGGGCATTGGGTGTTGTATAACTTTGTTTATGAAATAAATGAAATATGTATGTCATTGTTGTGTTATTTGTTCACTCAGGTTCCCTTTATCTAATATTAGGTTTTGGTTGAAGATCTGATAACATTCAGTATAAAAAAATATGCAAAAGTAGAGAAAATTAGAAAGGGAGCTAAAACCTTTTCACAACACTGTATATTGATGAGAACAAATGTGATAGTGTATGTGTTATAAATTAGGTATTGCCTTTAGGGAAAGTATCTGTCACTCTAGACTAGATCTTCATGACTAATTTCACTTTAATTTAGAAAAAACCCATGGTTTTAGCTATTCACAAGTCACTGGCACAGACATGCAATTATTTCAAGTATTTGACATATTCCTTTAAATCAGGGGTGCCAAACTAATTCCACAGAGTGCTTAGTGTCTTTGTTTTTTTGGGGGGCTTCCTTTTTGGTTTTTCCTTTCAATTAAGACCTAGACAACCAAGTGAGGGGAGTTGCTTACTAATTAGCAACCTTAATTAATCAATCAAGTACAAGGGTGGAGCGAAAACCTGCAGACACTCGGCCCTCCGTGGAATGAGTTTGACAGGTGCTTTAAATAATTAATTACACATAGATATAATTATATTTGAAGAAAAAATGTTGTTAGGACTTATTTACAATATCATGAATTAAGAGTTTTAATTCAGCAATTGTGCAAGATGCAGAGGTTGCTATTGTTAAAAGAGGACCAATCACAAAGAAAAATCAATAGAGAACTCAACATTGATATTAACATAATAAATAAATGTAGAAAGATACAAGGTGAGAGTTGTATAAGAATAATACAAGACATTCAAACTCAGGAGGAATAATCCAGTCCCATTGTCAAGACCAGGAGTTGAGCTAAAAGCACATCAACAGAGAGACAGGAAAGGAATAAGATACTACAGGAGTAGACAGATTTAGGGGCAACAGGTACTCTCCCATTGGAACTATGTATTCACACTCTCTTCTTAGCTTCATGAAGACACTCTTGAGTCTTGCCATGTGTCCCCCAGAACAGGAGAGAAAATGAATCCATCTGTTTTCAGCTGAAAAGCTGTGGCAGCACATCACTTTATCTCCCATTTTCAGAACATTCCTTTCACAATCCTCTGGTTTTCTGAATAGTTGCCATCTAAAGATATTTTACTGCTTCCAAGCTATGAATTAGAGGAATGGTGTCTGATCTGTTGTTGGTGCCCAGGTAGGGTCCCAGATAGATGTGATAGGAGGGTGGAATGGAAGGTAGTAGTCTATAAGCAGACATCACTGTCTTTGTCCGTATACAGTTGTTGTCATTCTGCTCAACATCGGGTCAAGGCTCTCAACAAGCTAGCCATGTTCAGAAGCACAGCTGTGACTGTCAGAATAGGGTTCCATTCTATATCACTCCCCTGAGGATGCAGAGACAAAGGTTAGAGGTGGCTTTTAGAGACCTATGCACACTTAGTAAGGCATACAAAAAACAAAAATATGAAATAAACATGCACACACAAACACATTTACCCCATTCGTACACTGAAAACTGTCACCAAATATTCAAATTACAAATATGTCCATCTTCGGCATTAAATAATTTGCTGACCTTACAACAAACAATAATCTAAAATCTAACAGTGATGTCATACTGGAAAGCACTGTGTGAAACTGCCCACCGTCCCATGTCTGTCACTCAAAAATACTTGGTATGTTTTATGCATGTACAGTACCAGTCTAAAGTTTGGACACACCTACTCATTCAAGGGTTTTTCTTAATTTTCACTATTTTCTACATTGTAGAATAATAGTGAAGACATCAAAAGTAAGAAATAACACATATGGAATCATGTGGTAACCAAAAAAGTGTTAAACAAATCAAAATATATTTTATATTTGAGATTCTTCAAATAGCCACCCTTCGCCTTTATGACAGCTTTGCACACTCTTGGCATTCTCTCAACCAGCTTCACCTGGAATGCTTTTCCAACAGTCTTGAAGGAGTTCCCACAAATGCTGAGCACTTGTTGGCTGCTTTTCCTTCACTCTGCGGTCCAAATCATCCCAAACCATCTCAATTGGGTTGAGGTCGGGGGATTGTGGAGGCCAGGTCATCTGATGCAGCACTCCATCACTCTACTTCTTGGTACACAGCCTGGAGGTGTGTTGGGTCATTGTCCTGTTGAAAAACAAATGATAGTCCCACTAAGCCCAACCAGATGGGATGGTGTATCGCTGCAGAACGCTGTGGTAGCCATGCTGGTTAAGGGTGCCTTGAATTCTAAATAAATCACAGACAGTGTCACCAGCAAAGCACCCCCACACCGTAACACCTCCTCCTCCATGCGTTACGGTGGGAAATACACATGCAGAGATCATCCGTTCACCCACAACACGTCTCACAAAGACACGGCGGTTGGAACCAAAAATCTCCAATTTGGACTCCAGACCAAAGGACAAATGTCCATTGTTCGTGTTTCTTGGCCCAAGCAGGTCTCTTCTTATTGTTGGTGTCCTTTAGTAGTGGTTTCTTTGCAGCAATTCAACCATGAAGGCCTGATTCACACAGTCCCCTCTGAACAATTGATGTTGAGATGTGTCTGTGACTTGAACTAATTTATGTGAAGCATTTATTTGGGCTGCAATTTCTGAGGCTGGTAACTCTAATGAACTTATCCTCTGCAGCAGAGGAAACTCTGGGTCTTCCATTCCTGTGGCGGTCCTCATGAGAGCCAGTTTCATCATAGTGCTTGATGGTTTTTGCGACTGCACTTCTTGAAATGTTCCATATTGACTGACCTTCATGTCTTAAAGTAATGATGGAATGTCGTTTCTCTTTGCTTATTTGAGCTGTTCTTGCCATAATATGGACTTGGTATTTTACCAAATAGGGCTATCTTCTGTATACCCAACTACCTTGTCACAACACTACTGATTGGCTCAAACGCAATAAGAAGGAAAGAAATTCCAAAAATTAACTTTTAAGAAGGCATACCTGTTAATTGAAATGCATTCCAGGTGACTACCTCATGAAGCTGATTGAGAGAATGCCAAGAGTGTGCAAAGCTGTCATCAAGGCAAAGGGTAGCTACTTTGAAGAATCTCAAATATAAAACATATTTTGATTTGTTTAACACTTTTTTGGTTACTACATGATTCCATATGTGTTAATTTATAGTTTTGATGTCTTCACTATTATTCTACAATTTAAAAAAAAGTTAAAAAAAAAAAAAAAAAACTGGAATGAGTAGGTGTGTCCAAACCTTTGACTGGTAGTGTACATCTTATGATAAATGTGACTTTCTAATTGCCACCCTCTAGCTAGCAATTACCTTGTCCGCTACCATACTGTATTTGCTGTAGCCAACTTCTCTCTGCCTTGCATGACAATGAATGAAGAGAGTTGGCTAAAGCACAAATTGACTGGCACCAGACTAGTAATTATCCACATGTATATATTGGGTGGTTCGAGCCCTGAATGCTGATTTGCTGACAGCGTGGTATATCAGACCGTATACCACGGGTATGACAAAACTTTTATTTTTACAGCTCTAATTACGTTGGTAACTAGTTTATAATAACAATAAGGCACCTCAGGGGTTTGTTGTTAATGGCCAATATACCACGGCTAAGGGCTGTATCGTAGCAATAAGGCACCTCAGGGGATTGTGGTTTATGGCCAATATACCACGGCTAAGGGCTGTATGCAGGCACTCTGCCTTGCTTTGTTCAGAAGAACAGCCCTTAGCCGTGGTATATTACCAATATACCACACCCCCACGGGCCTTATTGCTTAAACATACAGTATCAATCATACATCTCAACTCCTATGTCAACTCTGAAAACCTGATCAAACCAACAGCAGTAGTAACCTAAATAAAATCTCTGACAGTCTTAGTGGTCCTTCAAGATGGATTTGAACCCACTTCTGTCTTACTTTACTTTACTTTAAAGGGAAATGGAAACACTAGGTTCTAACTGTAACTGTAAATCGTCATGCTTTTTGGTTCATATTATTACATCAGTGACTGGGTAGAAACATTTTGGAATGCCGATTTATGATGGCCTGTAATGCTCGTTGCTCAAGTGGTTTGCAGGTCATTTCTATTTTTCTAATGGTTGTAAACTCTTTTGGATCTTATTTTTCCCAGTAGACTGCATACTGTCAGTGCAACAATGTATCAATTCACCAGCAGCAGCAGATGTGATCACTCCATTGCAGGGGCGGTGTGTTCATTAGGGCGATATGGGCGACGCACTGCCAAACGGGAAAAGGAAGGGATTTTTTTTCTAATCAATTATATCACAGCAACAGTAGTATCAGTGTTCTAATCTAGACGTCTGATCTGCCACTAAATGTCCAATCAGGCTAAAGTCGTGCTTCAAATGGCCCCGCCCCCTTTGGGGCGATTTCAGTCAGGTTGAAAATCGCCCAGAAGTCTCTCATAGCCTGTCATGTAAAATCTTTTTTTTTCAAATATCAGAGCTTTCAATATAATCTCTATGGGTTTCTGAGGGCTTGCACTTACGCGCTTTCGTCATACGTAACATAACCATGAACGTAACTAAGAAAAGAGCGGGTAGCAGCGTCAATCAATACACGTACTACTATCAAGATGGCTAGCCTTCAGTGCAACTCGATTGTCTCTTTGAAAGAAGTTCACATCAAAGACCATTCAAAACGAGCTACTGTAACTGGAGTGTATGCTAGCGGTCATGAGGGAACATATTGTGGAGGAGGTGAAGTCGGCGAACTTCGTAGCTATCCAAGCTGACGAGACCACGGACGTTTCTACACAGATACAGCTGGTGCTTGTGCTGAGGTACATAGATAGCAACCACAAAGTGCAGGAGCGCTTTTTTGAGTTCCTTCCCATCTCGGAATCAACCTCAGTCTCAATCGCCAGTGTGCTTTTGGAGAGACTGAACGGTCTTTTTGCCGACGACAAGAAAGTCAAACTGTGGTGCACTGGCACTGTACCAGGTTCTCATGAGCTACAACCTCCAGGAGACGTTCTCTGAGACTGTGACTCTGTTGAACATCCTCATAACTACTCCCATGACAACAGCTGAAGCTGAGAGATGTTTCTCAACTTTGACACGAGTTAAGACATTCCTGCGAAATTCAATGGGCCAGGAACGTCTGAATGCACTGGCCATGCTTTCCATGGAGAGTGAACTAGTCCTCAGCATGCCTGATTTCAATGAGAAAGTCATTGACCGCTTTGCTGCATTGAAAGAGAGAAGAGAACAGTTTCAGTACAAGTAATGTAGCCTCTCTCTCTCTTTGTCCCTCCCTGTCTGTCTCTTTAACACACACACGCCCAAATCAGTTCACAGTTGATGTTGTTTAAAATAGTTATTTTTCATTTTAAAAAAAAGTAAAAAAATAATAATAATCTGTTCATGTTCATTTTTACAAATCTATACAATTGGCCAGAATATGGTTGTTCATATTTACAAATCTATACAATTGGCCAGAATATGGTTGTTCATTTTTACAAAGCCATACAGATAGCTGTGTTTACCTTTTCTAGAAATTATTTTCAAATTCTGTTTTCAGGCAAAATGTCTATCACTGTTCATTTTCACAAATCTATACAAGAGGGCAGAATATGGAAGTCTATAAAAATTTATTATTACCAATAACTTGCATCAATGTTTTCAGTAGCCTCTATCAAAAGCTCCTGCTTGCTTGTTGTGAATTATGCTCAGGTGCACATATTTCCAATTCAACCATGAGGCAAAAAATGTGGTAAAAGCTCTTGTTGATCCTGCAATCTGAACAAATACCAAGATGCTGTATTTTCAGCTGATATTTCATTTGTTTATGGAAATGCATATTGTTTATGCAGTGTTGAGGAATGTGAAAGAACACCCTTGATTATTTTTACTGTGATAACTTATTTTGCTTTTGTAAGCCAACACTTTTGAGATCAGTCAATAAATGCTTCTGGCATTGACTTATATGCTGCCCCTGTCTTCATGTTGTTGCTGGACATATCTTTTTTAAAATGTGTGTAGGTCACCTAAATCATCAGAAAAATTGCCCCCCCTGAGAATTTTTTCAGGAGCCGCCACTGCTCCATTGTGCTCTCTCTCCTGTCAAACTTTTCCCGCCAATTTATTTAGCCTATGATGTATTTACATTCAGCAACCAAAAGCAAGGTTGCTTCTCTCCTCAAATATGCTAATAGTAAAAAAACGTATTCAAAATAACTGACCGAAAAGTTGTAGCCTAGTTTTCCCTATGACTCAACAAAAGCTTAGAGGAATAGCTAAAAGGTCAGCGGAGAGGCAAGTGGAGGTGCGTTATTGCGCAGGAGAACAGTGAAGATTAATAGGCTAAAGATGTAGGCTACCTATTTAAAAGCTCATTCATATCCATCATTCGTAGGCTAAATATAAGGCCTAATAGGCCTCCTGTAGTGGATTTACCACTTGTGCTTTTTTTTTTTATGGGGGGTGGGGGAAGAAGGATTACTTTATACTATTCCAGGTATTCCTTAAAGAGGTAGGGTTTCATGTGTCTCCGGAAGGTGGTCAGTGACTCCGCTGTCCTGGCGTCGTGGGGGTGCTTGTTCCACCATTGGGGTTTCTAGAGTTTAGTCACTCAAATTAAAATGTCGTGTCAGTATTGACCACCACATGCTTAACTAAAATTGGTAAACGGTTCATCATTATGTAGGTGACAGGTTGCTGGAATTTCTATTTTCCTAATGGTTGTGAATTACATCAGCATCACAATGTTATAGCCTACTAGCCATAGGTCTACTTTTTCACCTTTAAACTCTCCCCATCAATTTATTTTATACACTGTGTCTTTCCATTATCCTACACAGACAATTACAGTTATTTCTTATATTTTGCAAGGTGTTTTTAACTAAAACTGTAGGCCCACATAGCTGCGTCAGCGAATTTCACTGAGCAAGAAACACATATCAGATGTTGGGATGACAGGCGCTGTATGTAATGTGAGCTTCGCAAGCACGCAAGCACTCAACTCACATAAAGTCCCCTTTACATCTTATCAATTTGACAATTATCTTGCACTAGGCCTCCAACACAATCCAATGAAGGATGTTATTAGCCTATTGTTTTTAAGAGAGTTGCCTACAAAACTCCAGGCTGTATTTGAAAAACGGTTAAAAAGCCCAGAACGTACAAATAGGAACGCATAATTAATATAAGATATTCTGATGTGCAACCTAAACCAGTGATTTTCACGAATTTGGGATTGACAGTTAGGCTATTGTTGCTATATTTTACTCCAGAATTGCAGATTTTTTAAAAGGGGATTAGTGAATTTGTGCACGACTTGGGTGTCCCATACCGGTAAGAAATTAAATCTACTTTCACCCCTTTATGTAAGTATTACCCCAGCATGTGCGTTATTTAAGATGACGATTAGTACAGGATTCGTTTTTCCAAACTGCCCCCTGTAATTCTTTATTTTTATTTTCTATTGACTCAATGAGTCTTTTTTTTTTTTTCACCTTTATTTAACCAGGTAAGCCAGTTGAGAACAAGTTCTCATTTACAACTGCGACCTGGCCAAGATAAAGCAAAGCAGTGCGATAAAAACAACAACACAGAATGAAGCCTGGAGGTTTTTATTTTACGTCGTTTTTGAAGATATGTCTAGAAAATAATAGGCTTTACTAATAACTCGTGCTTGGCTGCCAAATGTATAGGTGTCCCCATAATATTTAAAATGAGAAAGTGTTATTATTATTATTATTATTTTAGCGACCATTCTAGACGTCTCTCGTAATGAAAATATCCCCATCCTGCTGATGTGAATTGCTGAACAGCACACTTGAACTGGAGATGCGTTTATGGATGAGAACATAAACTTTCCATTTTCAAAGAGTTTAGCTCAATGGGAAACAGGGGATGCTCTGCTTTGCAATCTATTGTCTACATTTACAGCCAGGGCAGGGCCGGTGTTATGGGCGGGTCTTAGGGGGCCTGGCCCGCCCTAACGTACCTCCTTGCCCATCCAAATAAAATATTTAAATATTGATAATTTATTTAACTGAGACACGCGCCGACAGAAAGACCCATCATTGTCAGATAAAGCATCTGAGCAAGCGAAACAGCGCCCCTCTGTCTCAGTATGTGTAGCCCGTGTATCTGATGCTGTCTGGACAAGAAGAGTATGGCATGACATAATTATTTTGCCAGACCGCATCAGATACATGGGGCTACATATTGTAAGACAGAAGGGCGCTGTTTCAGTCGATCGGATGCTATTTTGGACTAATGTGCAACGGTAACCTACTTTTTGAAGTGATTTGTTTTACAATCAGATGAAAACATCATGACTGGTTGTGTTAATGCCACATTAAAAAGCAGGCTAACACATTTGTACAGTTACATGTCGTTACAATAAAACCCACAATAGAACTGCTAAAGCAGTCATTTGGACTGCTCATGAATGTAAGCAATATATTACTCTGCAATTTTTTAAGTCATGCCCCCCTCTGGCCTTGTTGTTGTTAGAATCTTAATATCACAAACAGAACTGGTGTTATAGACAGTTTTAAGAGGGCATGTCATATATGGTTTTCCCCGTTGCCCCTCCTTCTCTCAACAGTAGGGCCTGCTCCCCTCTTTCTCCCGATAGTCGAAGATGCCGTGCCCAGTTGAAAATCACCCCATAATTGCCTCGAAAGTTAACCTAAACTATACCTAAACTAATTTCACACATATACACTTAACAAAAATATAAACACAATATGTAAAGTGCTGGTCCCATGTTTCATGAGCTGAAATAAAAGGAGTATTTCTGTCTGTAATAAAGTCATTTTATAGGGAAAAACTCACTGATTGTCTGGGCCTGGCTCCTAAGTGGGTGGGCCTATGCCCTCCCAGGCCCACCCATGGCTGCACCCCTGCCCAGTCATGTGAAATCCATAGATTAGGGCCTAATGAATTTATTTCAATTGACTGATTTCCTTATATGAACTGTAACTCAGCAAAATCTTCGAAATTGTTGCATGTTCCGTTTATATTTTTGTTCAGTATAGTAAGAGATTAGCCTAAGTAAGTAGGCTAAAGTATGCTCAATTGGTAGAGCATGGCGCTTGTAACGCCAGGGTAGTGGGTTCGAGCCCCGGGACCACCCATACGTAAAAATGTATGCACACATGACTGTAAGTCGCTTTGGATAAAAGCGTCTGCTAAATGGCATATTATTATTATTATTATTATTATGATGATGGGAAGAATGGATGAGTTGATGAGCTAGGGGAAGCGAACTATGCATAATGATGTAATCACCAATTGTAAATGAAGAACAGGGCGGGCCATTCTATTGTATTGATCTATTCTAATTATAATCTCAAAATGTTATGTACTCTATCAGTCTACTCTGGCCTACTTGGAGTACACAGTGAGAGCGTGCGTAATTTACAATGGCAAGAAGACCAAGACGAATGGATGTACTCGTTAGCGTTTCTACAAAATCCGAGTTCTAAGCTAAAAAGAAAAGCCAGAACCTGTGCGCACTGTGCAGGATGGCACCGTTTGGAATAGAACAAGCCTGTGAATATTCTACGGGCTATTTCACCACAAAATGTAATCACTGGGGGAGCAGGCCCTACATTTCAAGCAAGAAATAAAATCAGCAACGCACTCAACAGCTTTCGTTGTTTAGGCTATGTGACATGGACATGCTCCAACTGATAGTTTACTTTTTGACTGCTGTCATATCAACACTTATATTCATAATGCCGTTATTGCTTTTGTGATGATTTTCACCATTATCAAGCACACTTGGTACTTGTAATGATGTTTAGGCTACTGATGTTTTCGTCATTTGACCATTCATCTTGCTGACCTTGCTTGTTGGTGGTTGGGGTATTTATTTGTATGTTGTAGTTATAAGAAGTTATAAGAAGAAGCTTATACCGGGTTCCAACACCAATGCTTTCTGTTTCATCGTTGTAACAAAGGCACTCGACGAAGACAATTTATTGAACACATAATATATACATATATAAATATATATATTTATACATACTGTATATCCACATAGGAGTTCCCGTGAAAAAAAAGGCATTCTGGCGCTGGCCCAGGGTATCATTAAATAGGCCTAGGCACAATCCTTTGTTATTGCACATTTAATTAAACTGACTTTTGGCAATGTTGAACTTCCATTCATTGGCACAAAACGTTAACAAAAGTATTCACTGTTTAAGTTGATAAATGTAGGCCATTCATTTGAAATATATGCACAACACATAGTTTTAAGCATCAATTTATCAAATTAGTTCTTGTTTTCTTGCTCAAACTGCGAGCAGCACCTGTCAAACTGTAACGTCTCGGAAAACACAGGGATGTCATTATACAGTATTATCTAGTATTATCAGAGGACCTTGGAGATTCGCATGGGACAAAAATGATGGATGTGGTGTTTTGTGCTCATGCACATAATTACATTACCCGACCTCCCCCAGTAAAACTAAAATGTAATGTCCTAAAACCGTTACATATACCTATGCAATCACCGCAAAGAGCAGACGAGCGCTACCCGCGATGCTCATATTCCTATCTCAAATCCATACAGATACCTTGGTTAAAACGTTGTTAAACTGTAAATATTGAGAGTTGAGAAATAATAATAATAATATTAAGCCTCTGCCTCCTCTCCATGATATGGAGCCCCCACTCAGAGCCAAGAGCCAGCTATATGCAGTGGTGGAAAAAGTACCCACTTGTCATACTTGAGTAAAAGTAAAGATACCTTAATAGAAAATGACTCAAGTAAAAGTGAAAGTCACCCAGTAAAATACTACTTGAGTAAAAGTCTTAAAGTATTTGGTTTTAAATATACTTAAGTATCAGAGGTAAATGTAATTGCTAAAATATACTTAGTAAATTCCTTATATTAAGCAAACCAGACGGAACGATTTTCTTGGTTTTTAAATTTACGGATAGCCAGGGGCACACTCCAACCCTCAGACATAATTTACAAACAAAGCGTTTGTGTTTAGTGAATCCGCCAGATCAGATGCAGTAGGGATGACCAGGGATTTTCTCTTTAAGTGCGTGAATTGGAAAATGTTTTAGGGATGTAGTGGAGTAAAAGTAAAAGTTGTCAAAAATATATATAGTAAAGTAAAGTACAGATACCCCAAAAACTACTTAAGTAGTACTTTAAAGTATTTTTACTTAAGTACTTTACGCCACTGGCTATTAGCCAACATAGCCTAGGCCTACCGTAGCTACTGTACTGTGATAATAAAAGGGACTATTGTTTACTTGGAAGTTTAACAGGGCTTAGCTATATTGCACAATAGGCATCAAGGGTTCAATGCAAATACATCTTGCATTTCATAGTAATTTTGCTTAAAGGAATAATCCACCCCAAACCACTAATTCCTATTATTTACAATGTTCAATAACTCTAATATGTGAGAACAACATTTTTTGCAAACAAATGTTTCTGTCCTTATAATAAGATTGGGAGCAACATGAAAATCGTTGTGGAAATCTGTTGCAGCTAAATCGACTTCAAAACCCACAATGCAGTGCTCTCTCTCTGGTCAAGCTTGCTAGCTAGCTACAGTAGCTATGTAGCTAGCTAACAAACGTAGCTACACACCATTATCATGATAATGTAGCACGTCATGTTTCATTTTTAGGGTGGAAACTTTTAATATTGGGATGTGAAAGCTGTCACCCCTTACTGTACAATAATAAATCAACTTTCCAAATTTTTGGACCCAGTCAATGACATTGCAGCTTGCGTCGATACCATGGCAATTTTAATGGCAGGGCCTAGTCACAAATTAGCATTGGCTCCGAAGTCAAAATATTAAAAGTTATTCAAAGTAGCAATTTCTGTATGGCAAACAACCAGAACATGTATTTAGGGTTTGTTTAGATTGTTTTACATGGCCTAGCTTGTAAAATGCTTCCATTCCCCTGCAAGGTACTTTACTTTAACTTACTTTATTTACTTAAAATTACTTTACTTTAAGATACTTCACTTTAAGTAACTTCCCTTTACTTTAAGTTACTTAACTTTACATACAGTAACATCTATATGGACATAACAAAATGCAGAGGACCGACAGACAGAGAAGTATCCTTCCTCCTACCTTGCTTTCTGGGACGCCAGCTCGGACAACCAGCACCAAACCACTCCCAATATTACAATCATTCCTATGAAGGGGATGGAGAGAACAGGGGACTCAGACGAATGGATGTTGCACTGGATGAGGAAAAGAAAAGGAGGGAGGGGTGGATGAAGATGGAGGGGGGAATGGAGAGAACAAAATAATAAATGAGTGGAGGGCAAAAACGTTTACATATGGACACCACAAATCACCCAAAAAAATGAAACATGAATGGCCTTGCTATGAAGGGGTAGGGGAGTTATGGTGTGGACTGATACAAATAGGGTAGGGATGGAAAGGTAGATAGATAGATCCCGTCGATTCGACTGATCGACAGTGCATAAGAATTTATTATGCCAAAGTAAGCCACCAGATTCTTACAAAGATTTTAAGAAAAAAAAGTATGAAATATGTTAGTACAGTGTGTGCGAGTATTTATGTGCATATGTGACTGAAATTGTCTATTGTGACAAAACAAACAAAAATCAAAAATGGAAAATAGTGACACAAAACAAGATCTTGAAACACATGGTGAAAATCTCCTAACTCTTTCCTCATTAATTTCCCATGTGTACATTAAACACATAAAGCATGTGGACATATAACACAAAGCACAGTATTTTTAGACTGAGACTGAGTAGGGACAGGCAGACAGTTTGACACAAGGGACAGTGCTGCCATAGGGAGGGCATGACACAGACAAAGTGGAGGGCAATTTGCAGTGCCACATACAGACAGAGATCATAGCCCTCAAGCATGTTCTTTGATATGATCTGACAGTCATTGTCAGCTTTTATCAAAGCATATAATAATATACAGTAAATTATGTATATAAACACATTTATCAATATAAAGTCCCTTCAGATAGTATTCACACCCCTTTACTTTTTCCACATTTTGTTGTGCTACATCCTGATTTTAAATTTGATTACATTTATACTTTTTTGTCAACGGCCCACACAATACCCCATAATGTCAAAATTGAATTTTGTTTTTAAACATTTTTACAAATTGATTAAAAATGAAGAGCTGAAATGTTTTGAGTCAATAAGTATTCAACCCCTTTGTTATGGTAAGCCTAAATAAGTTCAGGAGTAAGAATTGGCTTGACAAGTCACATAATAAGTTGCATGGACTCACTCTGTGTGCAATAATAGTGTTTAGCATGATTTTGGAATAACTTCCTCATCTCTGTACCCCACACATACAATTATCTGTAAGGTCCCTCAGTTGAGCAGTGAATTTCAAACACAACGACCAGGGAGATTTTCCAATGCATCACAAAGAAGGGCACCTATTGGTAGATGGTTAAAAATTCAAAAAGCAGACAATGAATATCCCTTTGAGCATGGTGAAGTTATTAATTACACTTTCAAAGGTGTATAAATACACCCAGTCACTACAAAGATACAGGTGTCCTTCTTAACTCAGTTGCCGGAGAGGAAGGAAACCCCTCAGGGATTTCACCATGAGGCCAACGGTGACTTTAAAACAGTTACAGAGTTTAATGGCCAATATAGGAGAAAACTGAGGATGGATCAACAACATTGTAGTTACTCCACAATACTAACCTAATTGACAGAGTGGAAAGAAGGAAGCCTGGACAGAATAAAAATATTCCAAAACATGCATCCTGTTTGCCACAAGGCACTAAAGTAATATTGCAAAAAATGTGGCAAAGCAATTCACTTTTTGTCCTAAATACAAAGTGTTATGTTTGGGGCAAATCCAATCCAACACATTGCTGAGTACCACTCTCCATATTTTCAAGCATAGTGGTGGCTGCATCATGTTATGGGTATGCTTGTAATCGTTAAGGACTGGGTAGTTATTCAGGTGTCACGATCGAGGTAAGGAGTAGACCAAGGCGCAGCGTGATGAACAAACATACTTTAATTAGTTAAAGCATCAAAATACAAAACAAAACACGACTCGTGACGTCCACGGTATCAATGACCGAACACGGAACAAAAACCCACAACCACAAAGGGAAAACATACAGTTAAATATGGCTCCCAATCAGAGACAACCAGCCAACAGCTGACACTCGTTGCCTCTGATTGGGAGTCACTCAGGCAAACATAGAATACAACAAACTAGAATGAACACCAACACAGAAATACACACATAGAAATGAACACACCCTGGCTCAACATAATGAGTCCCAGAGCCAGGGTGTGACAGTACACCCCCCTAAAGGCGCGGACTGCGACCGCGCCTCAACTAAACAAACCAGGGGAGGGCTGGGCGGGCATACCTCCTCGGCGGTGGTTCTGGCTCCGGCCTTGACCACCACCCTCCAATACACCCCCCATAGTGCCCCTGGTCCAGTCTGGCCCCGCCGGCTGGAGCAGGACTGGACTTAACAGGAGCGATCCTTACCAGGCTGTCGACTCGCACCCCTGGCTTGGTGCGTGGAGGAGGAACGGGCCTTACCAGGCTGACGACGCGCACCCCTGGCTTGGTGCGTGGAGGAGGAACGGGCCTTACCAGGCTGACGACTCGCACCCCTGGCTTGGTGCGTGGAGAAGGAACGGGCCTTACCAGGCTGACTTCTCGCACCCCTGGCTTAGTGCGAGTGGCAGGAACAGGCCGGACCGGGCTGGCGACGCGCACCGTAGGTTTGGTGCGAGTGGCAGGAACAGGCCGGGTCGGGCTGGCGACGCGCACCGTAGACTTGGTGCGGGTGGCAGGAACAGGCCGGACCGGGCTGGCGACGCGCACCGTAGGTTTGGTGCGAGTGGCAGGAACAGGCCGGGTCGGGCTGGCGACGCGCACCGTAGACTTGGTGCGGGTGGCAGGAACAGGCCGGGTCGGGCTGGCGACGCGCACCGTAGACTTGGTGCGGGTGGCAGGAACAGGCCGGACCGGGCTGGCGATGCGCACCGTAGGTTTGGTGCGAGTGGCAGGAACAGGCCGGGTCGGTCTGGCGACGCGCACCGTAGACTTGGTGCGGGTGGCAGGAACAGGCCGGACCGGGCTGGCGACGCGCACCGTAGGTTTGGTGCGAGTGGCAGGAACAGGCCGGGTCGGGCTGGCGACGCACACCGTAGGCTTGGTACGTGGAGCAGGAACAGGCCGGGCTGGGCTGTCGACGCACACCGTAGGCTTGGTGCGTGGAGCAGGGACAGGCCGGACTGGGCTGGCGACGCACACCGTAGACTTGGTGCGTGGAGCAGAGACAGGCCGGGCTGGGCTGGCGACGCACACCGTAGGCTTGGTGCGTGGAGCAGGGACAGGCCGAACCGGGCTGTGGAGACGGATAGGAGGCCTGGAGTGAAGAGCGGCCACCACCCGTCCTGGCTGAATGCCTACCCTCACACACTCTGTGTGAGGCATCCGCACAGGACGTACAGGGCGGTGAACCCCTGGCCTGGTGGCCTTCTGGATCCGCCCCCTTTTCTCCTCCGTCAGCCCCGTCGTCCATGCCGTGTGCCCCCCCCTAAAAAATTTCTGGGGTTGCCTCACGACCGTCCGACGACGACCCTGATCACGCCGTTGCTCCTCTCTCCGTCGCCTCTCCACTGTCTCACTCCATGGCCGGCGATCCATCCCGGCCAGGATTTCCCCCCAAGTCCAGGACCCTTTACCGTCCAATATCTCCTCCCATGTCCAGGCTGCCTGCTCCTGGACACGCTGCTCCTCTTTCGCCAGGGCCTTTCCCGGCGCTTCCTCCCATGTCCACCCCAAGGGCTGCCCCTGGACACGCTGCTTGGTCGTTGCATGGTGGGTTTTTCTGTCACGATCGAGGTAAGGAGTAGACCAAGGCGCAGCGTGATGAACAAACATACTTTAATTAGTTAAAGCATCAAAATACAAAACAAAACACGACTCGTGACGTCCACGGTATCAATGACCGAACACGGAACAAAAACCCACAACCACAAAGGGAAAACATACAGTTAAATATGGCTCCCAATCAGAGACAACCAGCCAACAGCTGACACTCGTTGCCTCTGATTGGGAGTCACTCAGGCAAACATAGAATACAACAAACTAGAATGAACACCAACACAGAAATACACACATAGAAATGAACACACCCTGGCTCAACATAATGAGTCCCAGAGCCAGGGTGTGACATCAGGATTAAAAGGAAAAGGAATGGAGCTAAGCATAGGCAAAATCCTAGAGGAAAATCTGGTTCAGTCTGCTTTCCACCAGACACTGGTGAATTCACCTTTCAGCAGGACCTAAAACACAAGGGCCAAATCTACACTGGAGTTGCTTACCAAGAAGACAGTGAAAGTTCCTGAGTGGCCGAGTTACAGTTTTGACTTAAATCTACTTGGAAATCTATGGCAAGACCTGAAAATGGTTGTCTAGCAATGATCAACAACCAATTTGATAGAGCTTGAAATCTCTTAGAGATTTACCCAGAAAGACTCACAGCTTTAATTTCTGCCAAAAAGTGCTTCTACAAAGTATTGACTCAGGGGTGTGAATACTTATGTAAATGAGATATTTCTGTATTTCATTTGAAATACATTTGCTAAAGTTTAAAAAAATATGTTTTCACTTCGTGTACGATTTTTTTTATTTATTCAGGCTGTAACACAACAAAATGTGGAATAAGTCAAGGGGTATGAATACTTTCTGAAGACACTGTATATATGTAGCTCTATTTCAAGTATTTAAGCCCTTTTCTGTCATCTGAATTGGTAGTTTTATGGGATTTTAACATAGATGGGCTTACCCTGGCCTCAGATCATTTAAATAATATTTGTCTTGACTTGACTCAACTGATTTCAGAACCCACATGGATTAATGTAAAAAAACAAAGAAGCAAAATCCTCTCCGATTGACCTAATTCTGAAAACAAGCCCACATAAGTACTTGTCCATTGGTGTCTTTGCAAATTATCTCAGTGATCACTGTCCTATTGCATGTATTAGAGATACCAAACAGAAAACCACTGATCCTCGTATAATTATGAAGATAAACTTTTTCAAAAAAAATATTATCCCGAAGGGTTTCTTCATGATTTGTATTACTCAGCGATTTCCTCGATCAACTGAATGCCTAACCCAGAATTGGCTTTAGAATTTTTCTCATCTTCAAACGCCTTAGAGTAAAAAAATAGAACAAATCCTTGGTTCTCTATAGAACTTTCAGATCTCTTTACGATGAAAAATCAGGCCTGCCTGGCCTGGGTTAAGGCTAGAAAAAACTGACTCAGTAGCTGATTGGTAGATTTTCAGGCAACTGCGAAATAACCACTTTTAAGAAAGCGAAATCAAGCTACTTTCTGAGTTCTAGCTCAGACTCTGGTAATCTGTCTACATTTTGGAAAACAGTTAATGCACTGACTGCCTAAGCAAGTTGTGTCAGATTCTGGATCATTACTGAGAAACATTTAGTAAGTACCTTTCATCCGCATGTTATCTCAGCAGGTTTCTTATTTGAAAGAACTGGTGGTTTAACTGACAGTCAGTCAGTTGACTGCTCTTCCCTCTCCCAGCCTCTAGCTGGCTCAATGGAAGATCCATAATCTTCTAGTGAATCCCTGTTCTCATTTCAACAACTTACTACTTATGATGTGCTAGATGCCTTGCTTAAGATTTATATTTTAAAAAATCATTTGGGGATGATTTGCTTGATCCTTTCTTGCTGCAGCTTTCTGTTCCCCTGATTGCGCAATCATCCCTACGGTTTGGAAGGCTGCCCATGTGCTCCCTCTCCACAAAGTTAGTGATCCCTCCGACATGAATAACTATCGCCCGATCGCTAAACTGTCTTGCCTAGCAACATTTTCTGAATCTTTAATCAACACTCAGGTTATATATTTTCTAGCTTCAAAATGTATTCTACATTTCCATCAATCTGGTTTCAGGCCAGGTCAAAGCGCTATATATGCTGCTTCTTTGGTGTTAAATGACATTGTAAATGGTATGGACAAAAGGCAACATTGTGCTGCCCTTTTCATAAACCTGTCGAAGGCGTTCGACACTGTTGATCATTCATTATTCATTTGTAGACAGTCTGAAATTGGTCTGAGTCAGGCAGCGTGCAATTGGTTTGAAAACTACCTGACAGAAAGCACACAATGTGTTTCTTCTGATGGTGTTAAGTCAGGTTTCCTTGATATTACTAAAGGTCTCCCACAAGGGTCGATTTTGGGCCCTGTACTTTTTACTATCTATATAAACAATATTGGATGATACTGTTGTGTATTCTCTGTTGCCCCTTATTTTGACAAGGCTCTTTCAGAACTACAGTCTTCATTTTCTGCTTTGCAGAAAGCCTTTGTGGAACTGAAATTGGTACTTAATGCAGGTAAAACTAAGTACATGTGATTTTCCAGAAAGCTTAAAGATCTATCTGATGTTTTATTGAATGGTGCCCACATTGATCGTGTCCCTGCTTATCTGGATTGACGAAAAGCAATCTTTAAAAACCATATTGACGAGTTAGTTAACAAGTTAAGAATTAAAATGGGCTTCCTTTATAGGAATAGGGCATGTCTTTCGTTAAATAGCAGAAAACAAATCATTCAGTCGACATTCATACCGGTTATAGATTATGGTGATGAATGCGGCTGCCACTGATTTGAAGCCATTGGAGGCAGTTTATCATTGCACACTGCGCTTTGTAATGGGCGAGAGTTTCAATACACCTCACTGCTTTCTGTATCAAAAAGTAGGCTGGCCCACTCTGAAGTCTCATAGATCGACGCATTGCACCATCTTTGTTTATAAAGCCCTTGCACTAACTTCTGCTGTACCTTATTTCATTGTTAAAGGAAAAGTGTGCTTTTTTACAAACAAATCTATATTTCCATATAAATGGCATGTTCTAGAAGGGTCAAGACACTTTTTTTGCAATTTCACTTGTTTTTGAGAAACTTACCACAACTAGCCATTCATTTCCTCATCCTCGTTGTGGGATGAGGAAAAAACATGAACAAATGCTCAAAAAACACCCAAATACGTCCTTTTAGAAACAGAAACGCTCAAAGTATCGTGATGCAGGTCTTTTTGTACACATTCAATTGTCTTTATCCACAACGGTTTATTACATTTTGTGCAACTCGAGCCGTTTCCCCTATCCAGCTGTTCCATTCTCCTATTAGCCTGCTGCTGCAGGTAACTGTCAAAATAAAGTAAACATAACGTGTCTTAAACGGACGTTGGGCCACTACGAGTTGCCAGAACAGCTTCAATGCGCCTTGGCATAGATTCTACAAGTGTCTGGATCTTCCTGTGTGGAAGGACCTACTTTCAATGTACTTTGTATTCATCGTTTACTCTAGTGTTTCCTTTATTTTGGCAGTTACCTGTAGAATGGACAGTGAGGTATCGCTCGAGTTGCAACAAATTGGAATATAACGTTGTGGATTTCATGTAAAGACCTTCATCACTATACTGAGAGCTTTTCCGTTTCTAAAATGACTTATTTGGGTGTTTTTGGAACATTTGTTCATGTTTTGTTAGAACCACCATACTGCACAACAAGGATGAGAAAATTAATTGTTGGTTGGGGATAAGTTTCTCAAAAACAAGTGAAATCACAAAACAAGTGTCTGGACCCTTCTATAACATGCCATTTACATGAAAAATGTAGATTTGGTTGTAAAAAAGCAAAATACTCCCTTAACCTACAGACATACGAGCTATCAGACCCGGTCTCAGGGATGGTTAACTCTGGAAATCCCTTCAATCTCCACTAAATTAGGTAAATCTCCTTTAAAAAAAATTCCACCTTACTTGTGGAATAATCTCCAGAACTCTTCAAAATGTAATACTTTGGTGCCGCTAGGGCAATTCAGACAGCTAATTGTTTACCTTTTTACTGAAGAATGTGTTTGTTTTGTATGATTGTGTTTTGTAAGTTGATGATGGAGTAATTTGTATTTTGTATGTTGTATTTGTAAATGTTGTACATTTGTATTGATTGTAAAAGAGGCCTTTGTCTCAATGGGATTTCCCTGCTTAAATAAAGGTTCAAAAAAATTTTTTTCAACAGTATCTACACACATAACACGTGGAATAAACAGACACATAATAGGTGTGATGTGTGTGCTGTATTTCTTGTTTTCATTTGCGTAAACTTGAAAGTTTAAAACACAACAGTCAAAAATCTCAAGCAGAGAAACGTTGAAGTCAGAAAACAGTCAGAAATAGTTAGAATAGATCCCATACGCCCCAAAAAGCCTTCTGATAGATATGCAATATACCATTATTAACTCCTATCATTATCGTGACCCCTGACCTCTAACCCCAGTGTGACCTCTCACCTGCCCCCCTCCAGCCAACCTCTCAAGCTCTGCCTTGCAGTGCAGTAGCTCCTCCTCCAGCTCCGCCCTCTCCCTCTGGCTGCAGTCATACAGTACCTGCAGCTCCCGCAGCTCCATCTTCAACCCATCACACTGAGGGAGACAGAGTAGAACATAAAGGATCAATCAATCACATTTATTAACAAAGCCCTTTTTACATCCACAGCTGTCACAAAGATCTTTACAGTAACCCGGCTTAGACCTCAAATAGCAAGCAGAAGCACAGTGGCAAGTAAACACTCCCTAGAAAGAACACTTGTTGAACACTTCAGAACAGAGGTTCATCCTGACATATTACAGGCCAGGTCTGTACATTTTGTCGTTGTCCATTGCTGCAGCGCCTAATAAAGAACATTAGCTACTTACAGGGTAGTCAGGGTAGTCAGTGGTTGTGCAGCTGCTGCTCTGTTGTTTTTCTTTGCTACTGTGCTAAGCGTGGCTTTATCGTTTTCTTCTGAATCTGTCTGATTAAAACTGCTCTAATAGTCAGTGGGCATCCACTACTACAGTGACTATGGCACAGTCTGGTGACTAACATACCTGTCTCTGTACCAGCGAGGTCTTCCCCTGCCTTTTATCACCTGGTCCCTCAGAAAGAAGATCTCCCTGAATCTTCCTTTCCAGATCCATCTATCAGACTGTACTGTACCGTACCGTTCCATTACCATAACATACCTGTCTCTCTACCAGCAAGGCCTTCTCCTCAGCCTGTTTCAGCTGGTCCCTCAGTGAGAAGATCTCCCCAAATCCTCCATTCCAGCCGGTGGGGGTCATGGGTTTCCCATCGAACGAGATGTTCTTCTGGATGGAGGCGTCCACCAGGCGGCAGTTGGTGCCCGGGCTCGTAGACTGGCACTCAGCCATGGTCATATAGCTCTCTGCCATGCCCCCCTCCTCTGTGCCCACCCCCACTCCCGTACCAGCTATCTCACCCTCCTTCAGGGACAGGTATACGCTGTTGGAGCTGGTGTGGAGCAAGAGGAGAGAGGAAAATCACAAAGTGGATTAGGTGAAAGAAGAAGAAGAAGAATTGATATGGTCAACAATGAAATCTTATGCTTTTTACTACACTGAACAAAAATATAAACGCTATATGTAATGTGTTGGTCCCATGTTTCATGATCTGAAATAAAAGATCAGAGACATTTTCATTACGCACACATTTGTTTACGTCCCTGTTAGTGAGCATTTCTCATTTGCCAAGATAATGTGCTCTTCACGGACTAATCCAGGTTTCAACTGTACCGGGCAGATGGCAGACAGCGTGTATGGTGTTGTGTGTACTCCTGAGTGGCGCAGTGGTCTAAGGCACTGCATCGCAGTGCTAACTGTGCCACTAGAGATCCTGGTTCGAATCCAGGCTCTGACGCGACCGGGAGACTCATGGGCGGCGCACAATTGGCCCAGCATCGTGTAGGGGAGGGAATGGCCGGCAGGGATGTAGCTCAGTTGATAGAGCATGGCGTTTGCAACGCCAGGGTTGTGGGTTCGATTCCCACGGGGGGCCAGTATAAAAAAAATTATGTATTCACTAACTGTAAGTCGCTCTGGATAAGAGCGTCTGCTAAATGACGTAAATGTGTGGGCGAGCAGTTTGCTGTTGTGAACAGAGTGCCCCATGGGGGCGGTGGGGTTATGGTATGGGCAGGCATAAGCTACAGACAAAGAACACAATTGCATTTTATCGATGGCAATTTGAATGCACAGAGATACGATGACGAGATCCTGAGGCCCATTGTTGTTCCATTCATCCGCCGCCATCACCTCATGTTTCAGCATGATAATGCATGGCCCCATGTCGCAAGGATCTGTACACAATTCCTGGAAGCCTGATCAACTCTATGCGAAGGATGGGTTTCCCTGCATGAGGCAAATGGTGGTCACACCAGATACTGACTGTTTTTCTGATCGACGCCCCTACCTTTTCTTTAAGGTATCTGTGACCAACAGATGCATATCTGTATTCCCAGTCATGTGAAATCCATAGATAGATTAGGGACTAATTTATTTATTTCAATTGACTGATTGCCTTATATGAACTGTAACTCAGTAAAAAATTGTTGCATGTTGCGTTTATATTTTTGATCAGTTGAAATGGTTAGCAGATAATGAAAGCAGACTAAGTGGCCAAATAATTGTATGTGTCTTCTCACCCTGTCCTCTGTAGCTGGAGGAGCTGTAGTCTCTCAGACAGGCGTCTGTTGTCGTCCTTCAGAGTCTCACACTCCTCCCTCAACGTGACACACTCCTGCCTCAATGTACCTACGTCACCTGACAGAACACAACAGGATCGTCACACATCAGGGTCCTGTTCAGTCGGCACGAAACGTAAGAAAACGGTCTGAAACGGAGTGATCTAGGGAGGTACTCTCTGAACTTGTCCAATAAGAAACACTTGTTTTCCGTTGCTCATTTTGAAACATTTTGCTACTGTGTCCCCTAATGAACACAACCCAAGAGCTACACAGCAACACATCCTCCACAAGTTCTGTTTGTGTGACCACAGGTAAACGTGGGGGTATGATAGATGTACCACTCCTCACTATGCACATGGCAGGTTTAACTAAAGTATCAACTCTGAGTGTTTACTTATGTGCCCTACCCATCAAAACCATTAAGCCTATTGTACATGTCTGTACTCTGCCCACTGTAAATAGACATCAATGACAGACACAGAAAGAGAAAGACCTACTGTCTGTAAACCTAACGTCAGACTGGAATTTGACACCCATAAAACTGTGACCCAAACCCTACTGACTCTCCCACTCCTAGACTGCTCTGTCTAGGCATCTATACTGATAACATGATGAAACCTGTGCATGAGGTACTGTCTGTGTTATTGCTAGCTGCATCATGGTTAGAATCTCACAGTCAAAGACATAAATCAGTGTTTGGGTTTAATAAAAGGGGTCGGGGAAAAGGCTGAAACATTACAAACGTGTTTTACACTGCACCGCTCACTCTCACCCAGGGAACTGCAGGGGTGGTGGTGGGGTGATAGGGGTGTGTTTTTGGGATACCAAGGGTGACAGTGATGTCACCCTCTGAGTTAGTCAGGGCAAGGCAGGGGGGAGGTAGGGGGGAGGCACCATGACATGTCAGGGACACACTCCCAATACATGACATCACTGCTCTGCTCTGGTGGTGAGGGTTAGGGTGTGACTCAGGGAAGGGAGGAAGGGTATAGAAAAGCCCTTTGCTTATGCTGCTTTGACCTGGCCGGTGGACAAGGTCAGGGGTCAGGCATAATAAGATCAGCAAATTTACTGTGAAGACCTTCCCAGATCTCGACTCGCAGCGTGGTGATCTCCAGCTCATATTGCTGCTCCTCTCCTCCCACTCCTCTCCTCACCTCCTCCCCTCTCTCTCACCTCCTTTCCTCTCTTCCTCCCTCCTTTGACTCTTCATGCTGATCTCTGCTCTCAGAGTGGTGATCTCCAGCTCGTATTCCTGCGCTTCACCGTTGAGCCTCCCCAGCTGGGCCCGGAGGCGACACAGCTCCTCCTGCAGGGACGCAATGTCGTTCTCACTCTCGGCCGCTGCCTCCTCAGCCGCCTGCTGCAGAAGCAGAACCTGCAAATAATCAATCAATAAATCAATCAAGCTCAGCAGCACCACCTGTAACACAAGGAACAGAACAGTCACAAACTCACCATCACTTGCAGAGAACACATACCATACTTCTGGAACTAGTAAAGTAAAGTTGAATAGCCTAAAGTAAAGTAAAACAGCCTAACAAAAAGTAGAATAACCTAAAGTAGAATAGCCCTAAAGTAAAGTAGCCTAAAGTTAAGTAAAGTAACTTAAAGTAAAATAGCTTAAAATAAAGTAAAGTATCCTCAAGTAAAGTAAAATAGCCTAAAGTAAAGTTGAATAGCCTAAAGTAAAGTAGCTTAAGTAAAGTAAAGTATCCTAAAGTAAAGTAAAATAGCCTAAAGTAAAGTTGAATAGCCTAAAGTAAAGTAGAATAGCCTAAAGTAAAGTAGAATAGCCAAAAGTAAAGTTGAATAGCCTAAAGTAAAGTAGAATAGCCTAAAGTAAAGTAGAATAGCCTAAAGTAAAGTAGAATAGCCTAAAGTAAAGTTGAATAGCCTAAAGTAAAGTAGAATAGCCTAAAGTAAAGTAGAATAGCCTAAAGTAAAGTAGAATAGCCTAAAGTAAAGTTGAATAGTCTAAAGTAAAGTAGCTTAAGTAAAGTAAAATAGCATAAGGTAAAGCAGCACCTCCTCCTGGGCGAGGCGTAGCTCCTCATGAGCCTCAGTCAGCTCACTCTCCTTCTCCTCCTCTAGAGAGTCCATCTCCTCCTGTACTGAACGCAGCTGGGCTGGGGAGGGAGACATACAGGGACAAGAGTTTAAATGGTTATACGTACAGCAGTGTTCCTCAAACCTCTCCTTGGGGACCATTAGCTGTTCCATTTGATCTATTCCAGAGCTAGCTCACCTGATTCAACCTGTCAAATAATCATCAAGCCATTGACTAGTTGAATCAGGTGTGCTAGTTCTAGGCCACAAGGAGTTAGGTAGTGATAAGTGAGGAGATCTGATAACAGTGTGCATGAGCATATGGGTGTGCCTGGGAGAAAAGTAAGTTGGGATTTGCAAGAGTAGCCGATGTAACTGGCGGTAAATGTGCTGTCAGTGAGCCCCAGACATTGACAACAGACAATTGACTCAGATCCCCGTAAGATAAATGACGACACACACATTTAACACTTTACAGTCAATTACATCACCTCACACTTATGCAACACAGCCTTTCTGTCGATGTAGCCTTTCTGTGGGGGCATCCCCTATGGGCCCTGATCAAAAGTAGTGCGCTATATAAATAATAGGGTGCAATTTGGGACACACACTGTCTCTGTGGCACCTCAAATGTAAACTTTTCATTAGAGGTTAGGTGGGACAATGGAATTCCATATGGTTATTGGACATTGATGAATTGTCTATTCATTACCAATCAAAACATTTTCCCCATTAGCAATCTTTGTGTCAAACAGCCTTACATGTAATTGTTTCGGCTCTGTGGCTGCTGTGACGTGTGAGTCGTGATGTGTACATCCCGAAACGTTCTAAATACCGATGCTGGAGGGCCTCGTGATATATACTGATGCTCTCTGGTGCTTTATTATTGCCACCAAATTCAGCACTATATACATCTGCTGCAGACAGTACCTTGCAGGTTGTGGACCTGTCGTGCGAAGGCTTCTGCCTGATGGGCACTGGCCAGACGCTCATCCTCCAGCAGACCTGTATAGGCACACAGGGAGGGAGAGAACAGGAGAGAGGTATGAGAGAAAGAAAGAGTCAGCAGTTTATGGTCTAGGGGTTTATTCTCACTTGTGACATTTTTCTGAAGCATCGATATTGGCCTTATTCATATATTATATTTATTTCCAAAGCCTTAAAAGTTTACATCCACACCAATGGTCTTGTTAGCAAGCCTTGAGGTTTTACACCCATATACATAACTGGGACAGTGGGGAAAAAAGTATTTAGTCAGCCACCAATTGTGCAAGTTCTCCCACTTAAAAAGATGAGAGAGGCCTGTAATTTTCATCATAGGTACACGTCAACTATGACAGACAAAATGAGAAAAAAAAATCTAGAAAATCACATTGTAGGATTTTTAATGAATTTATTTGCAAATTATGGTGGAAAATAAGTATTTGGTCAATAACAAAAGTTTCTCAATAATTTGTTATATACCCTTTGTTGGCAATGACACAGGTCAAACGTTTTCTGTAAGTCTTCAGAAGGTTTTCACACACTGTTGCTGGTATTTTGGCCCATTCCTCCATGCAGATCTCCTCTAGAGCAGTGATGTTTTGGGGCTGTCGCTGGGCAACACGGACTTTCAACTCCCTCCAAAGATTTTCTATGGGGTTGAGATCTGGAGACTGGCTAGGCCACTCCAGGACCTTGAAATGCTTCTTACGAAGCCACTCCTTCGTTGCCCGGGCGGTGTGTTTGGGATCATTGTCATGCTGAAAGACCCAGCCACGTTTCATCTTCAATGCCCTTGCTGATGGAAGGAGGTTTTCACTCAAAATCTCACGATACATGGCCCCATTCATTCTTTCCTTTACACTGATCAGTCGTCCTGGTTCCTTTGCAGAAAAACAGCCCCAAAGCATGATGTTTCCACCCCCATGCTTCACAGTAGGTATGGTGTTCTTTGGATGCAACTCAGCATTCTTTGTCCTCCAAACACGACGAGTTGAGTTTTTACCAAAAAGTTCTATTTTGGTTTCATCTGACATTCTCCCAATCCTCTTCTGGATCATCCAAATGCACTCTAGCACACTTCAGACGGGCCTGGACATGTACTGGCTTAAGCAGGGGGACATGTCTGGCACTGCAGGATTTGAGTCCCTGGCGGCGTAGTGTGTTACTGATGGTAGGCTTTGTTACTTTGGTCCCAGCTCTCTGCAGGTCATTCACTAGGTCCCCCCCGTGTGGTTCTGGGATTTTTGCTCACCGTTCTTGTGATCATTTTGACCCCACAGGGTGAGATCTTGCGTGGAGCCCCAGATCGAGGGAGATTATCAGTGGTCTTGTATGTCTTCCATTTCCTAATAATTGCTCCCACAGTTGATTTCTTCAAACCAAGCTGCTTACCTATTGCATATTCAGTCTTCCCAGCCTGGTGCAGGTCTACAATTTTGTTTCTGGTGTCCTTTGACAGCTCTTTGGTCTTGGCCATAGTGGAGTTTGGAGTGTGACTGTTTGAGGTTGTGGACAGGTGTCTTTTATACTGATAACAAGTTCAAACAGGTGCCATTAATACAGGTAACGAGTGGAGGACAGAGGAGCCTCTTAAAGAAGAAGTTACAGGTCTGTGAGAAATCTTGCTTGTTTGTAGGTGACCAAATACTTATTTTCCACCATAATTTGCAAATAAATTCATTAAAAATCCTACAATGTGATTTTCTGGATTTTTTTTCCTCAATTTGTCTGTCATAGTTGACGTGTACCTATGATGAAAATTACAGGCCTCTCTCATCTTTTTAAGTGGGAGAACTTGCACAATTGGTGGCTGACTGAATACTTTTTTCCCCACTGTATGTGATGTGACAATACAGTAGTGAATTACTCTTCACGGGTCCAAAAAGTTGGCTCATTCCGAAATGGACCTGGGGATTTCTCACCCGGACCCAATATGCATAAATTAATTAATATAGAGACACGTTCCAAACAGACTTGAGGACAACTAGACCCGTTCCGTATAAACCTGGTCAGATCCAGACCCGGTCTGATCCGAGTGAGGGAAGTAGCATATCATTAAGCTACATTATTAACCTGAGCTCATAAAGCGCGAGAGGAGAAGAGAGGAGGCTATTGTTACAAGATTAAGGATGGGACACAGCCGGTTGAATAAGACTTTAAATGTGATAGGAAAGCATCCAAAATGAAAGTGTGATTATTGCCAGGAAACAGAGACAGTGGAGCATGTATTGATACAGTGTGGGCAGTATGAGACGGAAAGAGAGAGGCTGAGATCTAGTATGAGGGAGAAAGGGATACAGGACATTTGTTTGAGTATATTGAGTACAATGTCATTACATACAGTCTCAAATACGTTGTTATCTTTTTTTAAGAGAAACATGGCTGCAGGTAAGATTTAGTTTCTCCTTGTCTCTGGCCTACACTCCAGTACAGTAGGTGGCAGTAATGTACCATAACGTTGGATGCCAGCCACCAATAAACCCCACCCAAGAAGAAGAAGAAAGCGCGAGAGGCGGGAGAGAGAGGTGCCGCTCTAGCAGGCAGGGGAGGGGCTGTACTGTGACACAGGGAGCAGGGAGAAGGGAGGGAGGTATGAGAGACAGCAACCAACCAAGCCGACTCACGCTATAGTAGACTAATAGCTGCCATAGCTAGGTTATTTATCATCAAATATGATTATGTAGTACTGGTCTTGACTGCATCAAACCAGGAGAAGATAGTTAAGCTAGCTAACGTTAGCTAGCTAGGCTAATTGAGGCTGCAGTGCATGCGCTTTCTCATTCTACAGTTAC
Organism: Coregonus clupeaformis; assembly: GCF_020615455.1. NCBI lineage: Eukaryota > Metazoa > Chordata > Actinopteri > Salmoniformes > Salmonidae > Coregonus > Coregonus clupeaformis. The sequence goes on along the minus strand of NC_059202.1, from coordinate 51,327,123 downwards.
AAACAACAACAACTCCATTCAGAATATGAAGTAGGGCGGCAGGTAGCTTAGTGGGTAAGAGCGTTGTGCCAGTAACCGAAAGGTCGCTGGTTCTAATCCCCGAGCCGACTAGGTGAAAAATCTGTCGATGTGCCCTTGAGCAAGGCACTTAACCCTAATTGCTCCTGTAAGTCGCTCTGGATAAGAGCGTCTGCTAAATGACAAAAAAATTAAATTAAATTAAATTAAAAATTAAGTAGCAGCCTACATGTTGGCTCTTGATCGTTGTAGCCTAGTATCTCCTTTAACTTTTAATTCCATCTTCCATTGATTAGATATCTCCTAACTTTTGCCCCACATGCAGTCTCTATTACTGTAGCCTATTGCCGCTTTGATGACTTTTGATTGGCGAACAACAACAATAGGTGGTGGGCCGTAGCAAGCTAGCTGCTCTAGTTTTCGAGATGATCGATCTCTGTCGAGGGAGGAGCTGTTTTTTATATATTGTGTATTTATTTATTCTGAACACATTTCCGTTGGTTGGCAATGTCAATTGTTGCCAAGTTTTTCTAAATACTTACTTTTATGTCCGCTAGCTGGACAGGCAAATGCCGCCGAGCACTAAACTGTAAACCAATCAAAACATGTGTACTATCCATTGTAGTACTGTATCTCTGCTGATCACGTTATTCGTATCTAAGGTAGTAGACAGCTGATGATGACAGCTCGAGAGAGATCTCCGTCCGACAAATTGCTATCATCAGGTAATATTTTTAACTATTTAATCTAACTATTTAGTTATAGAAACGCGATACCATCAATGCAAGCTGTAAAATGACTCCCAACTTAGAACACAGGAACCTTAGTAATGGAGCTAGCTTGTTAGTTAGCTTGCTAGTAGATCTGTTGCTAGCTACCAGGATCAGATAGCTTCATCACTAGCTAGTATGTCATTCCGGGACAAGGAGTGTTTTAGCTATCAGTTTATTCCAAGTAATAATTTAAGACTACAAAAATCTATAGGACAAGTAGTGCAAATCTAGTACAGTGATCAAGGAAGGACGCACTAATTTCATTCATACTGACAAATAATGAATGCCACATTATCCCTGTCTATAGTTGGAGTAGGATGATTGCATGGCACCCTGCCTCAGACTGTCAGGATGTTCATTTTCTAGCTCACAAACTACATTCCTTTGCTGTGATGATTTATTTTATACATTCTTGTCTCTCACTTTTGTCTCACATGATCTATTTAGCTCTCCTGTGTCCTGCTCCCAGAGATCAACCAAGTGCTATTCACCAAGCATGGACTGATTCACTCACCTGTGATTCACTCACCATCCTACTGCAGTTTAAACTAGCCCTGCAGTCACTATTTAGACATTGGGACCACATATGCATTTGCCTGTCTTTGTTGGTTTTGTCCTACACAGTCTAGTGCATTTTAGAGTTGAAGAACACCAACTACAGATATACGTGCTTGTTTGAGCATCTCAAAGACTAAATTCAATGTAGAGTGTAAGCATTATTTTGCTATTGTAACATGCAGTGTGGAGAATTCTATTGTCCCCGCCCGGAGCCCAGGCTTTTGCCATAAATGGTAGAGTTCTCCTCTGGACCACACTAGCTTTATATTGCATTCTGCTAAGGCACTTGTCTCTCTCTACATTGGCCAGCTAAATTGGTGACCTGGGTGGACCCTTCGACATACCTATGGGGCCTGGGCACACAAATGCTCCTGGCGAGAAGGGGGAATATGGAAGCATGTGTTGATGATAGTTCTACACATAGCCACGGGAAGTAGGGGTCCTGAGGGTGCTGCAGCACCCCCTGAAAAATCAAAAAATCAAATCAAAAAAAGTTGTTTGTTTTTTTAAATATATATTTTTTTTACAAAAGTAGTGCACTGGGCCTTTAATAGTCCTGTATTACTCAACCAAATATATCCGTCTGTAGCGCCAGCTCTGGCAAAAAGATTTGTCCAAAGATTTATCCAGATATTTATCTTATTTCAGTCTGGAAACTAGCTAGCTAAATCTGTTCCTCTTCATCTTCTTCTTCGATGGGGTTTAATGCTGGTTGGCATCCAGTATTGATGGTGGTTGGCATCCAGTATTAATGGTGGTTGGCATCCAGTATTAATGGGGGTTGGCATCCAGTATTAAGGGTGGTTGGCATTCAGTATTAATGGTGGTTGGCATCCAATATTAATGGTGGTTGGCATCCAATATTAATGGTGCATTACCGCCACCAGCTGGACGGGGTATTGAACTAGAAAAAAAACATCCCACTTATTCAATCACAGTCCATTCCAAAATACATCCCTACACAGGCTAAGGGGCCTTGGAAGGCGGAATTTCTTGCAAGGCCTCGGCTGTGAAATCACGAAGACCCAAGAAACGTTCAGCTGCATTCACAATGATTCCAATTTTCTCCAACTTCTTCTCCGCTTGTGCTGTACAGTTTATGACCATTACAATAAATAATCCAAAGTCCACCTTTTAACATGTAACATTTCACGATCCCTCGGTTGATGAGAAACCTTGACTGGCCGTGATGGCTCTACTACCATTGTTTCGTCCCCGCCACTCGTTCCTTCCACTCTTCTCACCGCCTCTAGACCCGTGGCATTAGAATTCTGGATCCGGACCTGCTCGGGTCCCGGATGGGGTCTCAGGTATATTTGGATAGAGGTGGATCCGTGAAGACCTCTAAATCACTCTACTGTGACATTCTATGTGAGGACCTAAGTTAGCACCTTTCTTCTCCACACCTCAGCCTTGGTCGAATATTCACCATGGATACCTAGAGGCGCCTCCCTGACGGGAGACAGCTGTAGTGGGTGGGATGTGGCGGTGTGTGTGCGTGTGTGCATGTGAGTCAGCAGTGGGCCTGAAGAACAGCTGAGCATGCCCAAGGGCTCGTGCCCAGTGGGAGTGTCCCAGACATCCCGTTCCGTCCCCAGCGTATGGGGAGTGATGACATCATAGTGCGGTCCAACCCAACCTGGACGCTTCCATGGAGCCTGTCCCTGAGCGTGCTGAATGTGTGTGTGTGCGTGTGTGTGTGTATGTCAGTGTATGTGTCTGTGTGTCTGAGCATGCTGTGAGCATGCAGCTGTCTGTCTGTGAAATGCCTGCTGCATGCCAGACAAACAACTGATACTGAGCTCACCACTCTAAAAGTCCTCAGCATGAGCTGTTCTCACTGAGCTGAGTTGGCTCACTATGTCCTCAGCACTAAGGCCTTAATCAGTGTGTTCACTATGTCCTCAGCACTAAGGCCTTAGTCAGTGTGTATGAGACATAACATCTAGCTCATCATTACTAAGACATGATGCAGCTCTCTATTCAGTGATTATGAGGAACTGATCCTGTTTGAGATAAACATTTACAAAGTTGTAAACAGAATTTCTAAAGAACTGAGGACAGACCAAGAGACTAGTCTGTCACCTGTAATCTCAGGGAAGGTAATATGACTGCAGTATGTAGGGTGTCCACCTACTTTGCCCAGAGTGGGTGAAAAACCACTTTGGTGATGACATTTCACTTCCTTATGTTATAAAATACATTTTACCAAGACCAATATGATTGTTTATGTTCTGAATCGTTCAGTGGGGTCTTTTTCTAACAGTACATCCAAAAAGTCAGATTTCGTAACCTAATACGTGAGTCAATATCACTATGAGGTGCCTTTGGTGTCCTCATCAGACTCACTCAGTCATCATGAAAATGTAGCAGAATAATGAAAGTCTGAGGTCTTATTATAAGTGGCCAAACACTTGCACACATATCAGTAGAATGATAAGTCTCTAAAAAAGTGTTTCCTTCATTTTATTACATTTTTTTCATTGGATGTACGTGATTTTGGCATGTCCCACACACTGCTCTGCTAACTACAGTGTGTGTAATTAGTGGTTAAATGATACTAAATCAAAAATTTTTTTACATGGTTTTACTGTCCACAATAAGTTATTTGATAAAACAAGTAATTTTGATCATGTATATTGTATTTTCATAATCATATTGAACATTTTGCATGTGTCCCTGAAATTGCTGTCCACCCTGTCATTATGGGGTAACTGCCCCTTTAAGAAACCCACTGATGTTTTCAGTGACATCACTACGAGCATTTTGTCTTTCTTCAATGAAGGCTGAAGCAGTGTCTAGTTGCAGAGTAAGTATTTACACTTATGTTTCATAATTTTCATCATATTATGTGTGTAGTTGGATGTTGTCAAGCTTAACATGTCCACTCTGTCATAGTGAAATATCAATTGATAGAAAAACCTATCAGAACTTTGAAATATATTTGTAAAACAGTACACAGTCAGCTTGCTAACTGTAGTATGTTGCTAAGTGAAGGTCCACCATGTGCTCATTAAATGCTAACATTGGCCAAAAATGTCCACACTGTCATTGTCCACCCTGTCAGCAAGCCTTCCATGACAGGGTGGACATGGTTCATGACAGGAAAGACATGTGCATAGTTTAGGCCATATACTGATAATGTTACACATATTACAACAGCTATTACACACATTTTATAACAGTACATGCTATACATAGTAAGAATGGACAATATGGACAATTTTGTTGGCAATATCGGTATCAGCAAACCTAGTTTGATAATGCAAGCCTAGTTTACCGGGACTGCCAATTAAAGTGTGTAAGGGAACATTTTGAATCGTCTTTTTCAAGGAATGAGATCAAAAGGAGCTGAGATAGCAAGGAGATATCGGGAACGTCGTGATGCTGACCCAGACAGAAGAAGAAAGTACCTTGAGAAAGAAAGGGTCAAATGGAAAAAGACAGAGAGACTGGAAAGAAGAAGGGGTGTCAATGAGCTCAGTGAGAGAGAGAAGAGGGCAAAAAGAAAGAAATGGAGAGAGGCAAAAAGTCAAGCCAGAGCCAGAAACAGGGCCAGTGCTTTGCTACAGTCAGAGACACCACCCAACTCCCCTGCTGAAACTCCTGAAAATCAGCATGAGCCAGGGCCCTCCAGGTTAGATCATTGGAAGTTTAGCCGTCTCAGACCCTTTTGGGTGGTAACCCCTTCTTCCTCTGACCGTGACACATGTCTCTGCAAAAAACATGAGAACTTGCAATTCATTGCCAATGCCTTGCAGAGCCAAGGGTTACTGTCCTCAAGAAATATTGAGGAAATGTCTGAAGCAACCATGTGTGACCCGAAAGCCAAGGTCTGTGCTTATGGTGAGTGCAGTGAATGCCTCCTAACTTGTCACCCGATGCTGAAAACCCCTGGGGAAGAGAACATTCGTTTATCTCAGTGGATGACAGAGAAGATCAAGAAGGATGAGAAGGTGTCAACAATAACAGTGAAAAAGGGAGATAACAACAACAGAGCATGAGCTTAACACAGATTTCCAGGAGAGGCTTCTCCATTTTAGGAGCCATGTCTTCAACATTAAATGGCAGTTTGATGCCTACAGGGAGCTCAGGAGGAGTCTGAAGCACAATGAGTCCCTCTTGCATATAGATTTTAGTGAAAATTACTCATGTAAGTACAGCGAAGAAATACAATCTGTGCATTTTGGAGGCTCACACAAGCAGGCCAGTCTGCACACTGGAGTGCTCTACACCACTGGTGAACAAGCGCCACACACCTTCTGCTCCATATCACCCTCCAGAAGACATGACCCTGTGGCCATCTGGGCCACCTTGATCCAGTTCTGAAGGTAGTGAGAGAACGACACCCTCAAGTCAGCACACTTAATTTTTTTAGCGATGGGCCTGCAACACAGTATCGACAAAAGGGAAATTTCTTCTACCTCTCAACGGAACCCTACAAGTATGGCTTCAAAGAAATAACGTGGAATTTCTTTGAGGCTAATCATGGGAAGGGGGCACCAGACGGTGTGGGTGGGGCCCTCAAGAGGTCAGCAGACCGGATTGTAGCCCATGGAGGAGACATTCCTGATGCCCAGAGCTTGTATAACAAGCTGAAAAGCCTGGACACATCTGTCGAGCTGTTCTTCATCCCAGAGAGGGATATTGAATCAAAGCCTGAGGTACCTGCAATAGCTGCCATAAAAGGCACTATGAGAATCCACCAAGCTATCAGTCTGACACCCGGCCAAATGAAATACAGAGACATTTCATGTCTGTGTAAAAGGGAGGAAGGTGTTTTGGACTGCCCCTGCTTTAACCTTCAAGAGGTCACTCTAGCTAATGTTCCTGTTTCATCTGACAAGTCCCCAGCATGTGGAAAGACACCAGATAATCCTAGGAGACCAGAAATGATTGAGGTAAAGCACATTGGAGAGTGGTGCGTCGTTAATTATGACAATGAAGCATACCCAGGTATCATCATGGATGCAGAAGGGCACAGTGTGAAAGTTAAGTGTATGCAACGCCATGGCATAAACTAGTTCAAATGGCCAAGTCTTCGGGACGACATCTGTTGGTACCATGACTGGCAGGTACTTTGCCTAATACCAGAACCACAGGCTCTGAACAAGCGCTCTGTACAGATTGAAGTGTCTGCATGGAAGTATGTGGAACAGCAACTGCAGAACTGAGCCATGTCTCTGCAGAATGGGAGAGACTGTTTGGAGATGCATCCAAGTGATCTTTCTGTAATATTCTGTTTTTTCAAATCAACTGTTCTCCACTTAAAAAACATTTTTCTTCTTGTTCTACAGTTGAATGTTTGACTTTCACTGTGCAGAATGATGTACAGAGTTTAACGCTAGAAGGCCACATTAATGTCTCATTTTGGGCATCTTTATTCAGTGGCTGCATGCAGGTAGAGTGGATCAAAAACAGTCTGTTCAACTTGTAATTTCCCCCTACATGGGAAAAGGCATTTTTTACATCATTTTCTTGCATTGTTCCTTTCATTTATGAGGCCATTCAATGACATTTCACAACGTGTCCACCCTGTCATGCCCAGGGTCCACCCTGTCATGTCACTGTCCACCCTGTTATTTTCATGTTCTATGAAAATAAACAAATTATTTTCACAAGTTAGCAAAATCTTTTGTGTCATTCCTTTATAAACAAATGAGGGCCAAATAGTATTGTTTGAAAGTTTGACCAGATATCTTTTTTGTTAGATTTTATTTAGAAAAGAAAGTGCAACTCTCGCAGATTTTATAGAGAAACAAATAGTTTGCCATAATTTCATTATTATCCAAATACTTTTCCCATAAACTAAAATATATTGTTGAGAAAGTGACTAAATAGTTTTCTGAAAATGTACGTTTTATAATCACTATGTAATTACAATGTATTTATTCTGCTTTGAAATTGTCCATGACAGGGTGGACATAATTTGCTGTTTGCATGTAAATTGTCTGCTTGCAGTTGATTTATAAAAAGTGTGGGAGCTTGACCAATATGCATTTCTAACAGCATAACATATACTTAATACAATGAATATGAAGTTCAATGGAAAATCTCAGCTTTTTTTGGGGGAAATGGGGAAGTCTCAAAGGCACCTTATGGTGATATTGACCCACATCCGATAATAAGCTCTGTCGGCAGCGCGGTGCAGGTTTCTCACAGCAACTTTTGTGGATTTTACATGTCGTGGTGGTCATCTTCAAAGTTGGTTCCGCGGGTCGCACATTTTTTAATAGCATGACATGGGCTGAATTAAATGTAAAAGGCTTTGAAAATAAAAAGCTTGCAGTACGCTCAGTGCTCCGTTTACAATTTACAGAGATACACTTGTTTTTGTGAGAAATCTTCTAAATTAGAACATGAATTTCGCATTAATATGAAAAGCATATACTAACATATGAAAATACTACATGTCATCTATCGTACCTCTATAATGTTTTTTTTTTTTTCTCCTGCGAGAAGAAAGATGAAGAGTTCAGCTGGAGAGTAAAACTCGCAGAGCATCTGGCCTCTATTGACTTAATTTTGGCCATCCTACAAGGGTAAAAACTCCAATAACTTTTGAATGGATTATGATAGAAACATGAGGTTTGGACCATTGGTTTTCTTAGAGGAAAAACATTTACCCATTGGTCAAAATATGTGTTTTTGATTGGACACCGTATAGCAGGGCTCTCCAACCCTGTTCCTGGAGAGCTACCATCCTGTAGGTTTTCACTCCAACCCTAATCGAGCACACCTGATTCTAATAATTAGCTGGTTGATCAGCTGCACCAGGTTAGTTACAACTGGGGTTGGAGCGAAAACCTACAGGAGGGTAGCTCTCCAGGAACAGGGTTGGAGAAGCCTGCCCTATAGTATGGCACTGCTAATGAACCACAGCTAACAGCTAATTTGCTAGCCATTTCGCAACTACTCTCTTACCCTGTAGCTCGTGGAAGGCCTCCTGGTGTTTGTTGGACATCTCCCTGGCCTCCTCTAACTCCAGAAGGAGCTGCAGCACCTGGCTCCTCAACTCCTCCAGCTCCTGCTCCTCAGACAGGGGCTCCTGCTGCTCCCTCCTCCCCTTCTCCTCCTCCTAGATAAAGATTGATAGATATAGAGATAGCACAGGAGGCTGGTGAGGGAAGGACGGCTCATAATAATGGCTGGAATGGAGTGAATGGAATGGTATCAAGCACATGGAAACGATGTGTTTGAAAATGTAATGTCAAACAGCAGCAGATTAAAAAAAAAAAACTGAATACAAAGTCAGGACCCATAGAAAGTTCCATAAACATGCCAGACGAATAAAGACTACAAAAGATAGCACCAACAAATATAAGAGCTTCTCTACCTCCTCCTCCTGATCTCTGTCCATTGTCTCCTTTTCGTTGTTCTCCAGTAGTCCTCTCTCCTTGGCTGTGATCTCATTGTCCATGCTGGGGCTTAGGCTGGGGCTGCTCTCCGCTTTCAGATCTCCACAGGGCTCATCTGAGAGGGAGAAATTGAAAAAAATATAGAATTATAGATGGTTGAAACCATATAGTCTATGGTAGAAACACAACACCACTTCAGATCACTCAGCTATACATTCTTGAAGACCTTTTACTTCAAGAGACACTTCCCCAGACACAGATTGGACTAAACAGCCCTTTAAATGAAGAAACCTTGTCAAACTTGCAGTTTCACATGTGAAAATCGCATATTCACATGTGAAGTACTGTAGCTGTTTTCATGTTGAGCTTAAATTTGACACATTAAACCATATTTTCACATGTATTACATTTAGAGTTCACATGTTGACACCACCTTTTCACATGTGAGGAGAATAACATGTTTCACCTCACATGTGAATTGCAGTTCACATGTGACATTTGTTAAAAACGTTCACATGTGAAAATCGGATATGTAGTTTCACATGTGAAAAACATTCTCATGTGAAAATCTAATTTGCAGGTTCACATGTGGGGTTGAAGTAATATTATTCTCCTCACATGTGAAAAGATGACGTTAACATGTTGCAGTAGCATTATTAAGGTGACCCATCCGGTCACGTCAAACAGTGCAGCCAGAATAACAACAGTAGCTGCATTTGCAAAACATGGTTAACCTTTTACTGCAGTGGGCTCAATCAGGGTCACACAGAGTGATTCTTGGTAGTCTTAAACAAGTCTAATTTGAAACAAACGTATTCACCTCACACATGGTTATGGGGTTAAAAAAACACCTTTACCATGTCAGATATAGAGTTGAAATGTATAACATTTTGAGTTTGCATCCCAATATTACACTTTATATAGATCACAGAAGACTGAAATATAACAAAACTGTTTGAAATAGAAACACTGGATTTTTGTCAGGTTTTTTAAAAATAATTATGAAAAACATGAATAACATAGTGGAGCTCCGTGGGGTATATAGCGTGATTATACAACGGGTGAGTCTAATCCTGAATACTGATTGGTTAAAACCGCATTCCAGCTGGTGTCTATTCCACAAGTTAGCACCGGCTAAATCTATGACGTTAAAATGCCTATTTACTCTGTTCCATCTGATTGCGCAATCCACTGTCTCATCAGCCCAGCCAGGCAATTTCTAAACTTGATCTCCACTATAAAAAGCATCTAGACATTATCTCACATTTCTTTTAGACTAACATTTCGTTTTCAACAGCAGAGATTTGTAATAACCTTGCTGTCTGTCTCTCCGACATTTGCAACATTGTTTCAATATTCAAATTCGATCTCCAGCTGTCCCATAGTAATGAACGTGTTGGGAGTCGGGATGAGACAGACAGACAGGCAGGTAGCGTTTCTCAGCCAGTCTAAATCATGAATCAGCTGGCATCATCTTTATGGATATATACAAAGAAATGTAAATTGAAAAAAGGTCAAACGAAACGAAGTGCAGCTATTTTGCAGTCTTTCCAGCTTCAGTTTGAAGTGATTGTGTTAGCTGTGTTGTTGGCTAGCTCCTCTGAGCAACAGTGTTCTGACGAGAGAGCACATTTTCTATGCCAGGCGAAATCACGCCTCATTAGCTCATTGTTATGGATGTGTCCAAATAAATGTCACTAGGAAAATGGCTTAAGCAAATGCAAATGCAGCTACTGTTGTTATTCTGGCTGCACTGTTTGACGTGACTGTAAATTAGCCATAGTTGGCTAGCTAGCAAGCAAGGGATAAGAACGTTTTCAGCCAGTATGGCAATGGAACATTTAGAACGAACGACTGGGTCGTGTCCATAGATACAGAACAAAAAGACTGAACGACTGGGTCGCGTCTCTGGCAACCGAACCGATAGAACGAACGACCAGCCGGCATGGGTAGCAACCCTAGATTTGTGTCTGGACTATATCTTGTGGAAGGATGAAATAGTATGAAAAATGAAAAACATTTCATTAATTGAAAAGGTTGGTAACCCGTTGTATAAAAGTGATAATGCCCTCGAAGCCGGTGTTTGGATGATATATTGGCTCAGTTTGCCGGCCCTCGACTTCATCTTGGGCCTAACAACAACCGTGCCAATATATCCTCCAAACACCGGCTTACTTACTTACTTAAATGGACAGCATCTCAATCTACTAGCCAGCTAGAATTAGGCTGTTCAGTTTGTGGGCAGTTACATGTTTTCTGGGCACAGTTGAGTAGCCTACAATGCTTATATGAAAATCATAACTGGCAAAGAAATTAACTTCATGTCCTGAATACAAAGGGTTATGTGTGGGGCAAATCCAACACAACACATCACTGAGTACCACTCTTCATATTTTCAAGCATGGTGGTGGCTGCGTCACATCATAGGTATGCTTGTCATCAGCAAGGACTAGGGAGTTTTTTGTTGTTGATAAAAATAAATGGAATAGAGCTAAGCACAGGCAAAATCCTAGAGGAAAACCTGGTTCAATCTGCTTTCCAACAGACACTGGGAGACAAATGTACCTTTCAGCAGGACAATAACCTAAAACACAAGGCCAAATATACACTGGAGTTGCTTACCAAAACAACAGTGAATGTTCCTGAGTGGCCTAGTTACAGTTTTTACTTAAATCGGCTTGAACATCTATGGCAAGACTTGAAAATGGCTGTCTAGCAATGATCAACAACCAATTTGATAGAGCTTGAAGAATTTTGAAAAGAATAATGGGCATGTTGCACAATCCAGGTGTGGAAAGCTCTTAGAGAATTACCCAGAAAGACTCACAGCTGTAATCGCTGCCAAAGGTTATTATAACATGTATTGACTCAGGGGTGTGATTACTTATGTAAATGAGATACTTCTGTATTTCATTTTCAGTACATTTGCAAACATTTCTAAAAACATGGGGTATTGTGTGTAGATGGTTGTCACACCCTAATCTGTTTCACCTGTCTTTGTAATTGTCTCCACCCCCCTCCAGGTGTCACCCATCTTCCCCATTATCCCCAGTGTATTCATACCTGTGTTCTCTGTTTGTCTGTTGCCAGTTCGTTTTGTTTCGTCAAGCCTACCAGCGGTTTTCCCCTTGCTCCTGGCTTTCTCAAGTTCCGGTTTTCTAGTTTTCCCGGTTTTGACCATTCTGCCTGCCCTGACCCTGCCTGCCGTACTGTACCTTGTCACACCAACCTGGATTATTGACCTCTGCCTGAGCTGACCCTGAGACTGCCTGCCGTTCTGTAACTTTTGGACTCTGATCTGGATTACTGACCTCTGCCTGACCTTGACGTGTCATTTGCCTGCCCCCTGTTTTTGTAATAAACTTGTATTACTTCGACACTGTCTGCATCTGGGTCTTCTCCTGAAATGTGATAATGAGTGAGAAATGAGTATTTGAATTTAGGCTGTAACACAACAAAATGTGGAATAAGTCAAGGGGTATGAAAAGATTCTGAAGGCACTGTAGCTGGAAATGGTGAAAAATAAACATGTGAAAAATGAACGTGTGAACAAAAAATGTCATGTGGGGATTTTTTTTTCATGAGGGGAAAACACTTGGAAAATGTACATGTGAAACTTCACACATGTCTGAAAACCACGTGACTTGTGAAAATTTAATAACAAACTAATATATAGATATATATATAAATATACAGTACCAGTCAAAAGTTTGGACACACCTACTCATTCAAGGGGTTTTCTTTATTTTTACTATTTTCTACATTGTAGAATAATAGTGAAGACATCAAACTATAAAATAACACATATGGAATCATGTTGTAACCAAAAAAGTGTTAAACAAATCAAAATATATGTTATATTTGAGATTCTTCAAATAGCCACCCTTTGCCTTGATGACAACTTTGCACACTCTTGGCATTCTCTCAACCAGCTTCATGAGGTAGTCACCTGGAATGCATTTCAATTAACAGGTGTGCCTTGTTAAAAGTTAATTTGTGGAATTTCTTTCCTTCTTAATGCGTTTCAGCCAATCAGTTGTGTTGTGACAAGGTAAGGGGGGTATACAGAAGATAGCCCTATTTGGTAAATGACCAAGTCCATATTATGGCAAGAACAGCTCAAATAAGCAAAGACAAACGATAGTCCATCACTACTTTAAGACATGAAGGTCAGTAAATACAGAACATTTCAAGAACTTTGAAAGTTTCTTAAAGTGCAGTCACAAAAACCATCAAGCACTATGATGAAACTGGTTCTCATGAGGACCGCCACAGGAATGGAAGACCCAGAGTTACCTCAGCTGCAGAGGATACGTTCATTAGAGTTATCAGCCTCCGAAATTGCAGCCCAAATAAATGCCTCACAGAGTTCAAGTCACAGACTTGCTGCAAAGAAACCACTACTAAAGGACACCAATAATAAGAAGAGACCTGCTTGGGCCAAGAAACACGAGCAATGGACATTAGACCGCTGGAAATGTGTCCTTTGGTCTGGAGTCCAATTTGGAGATTTTTGGTTCCAACCGGCGTGTCGTTGTGAGACGTGGTGTGGGTGAACGGATGATCTCCGCATGTGTAGTTCCCACCGTAAAGCATGGAGGAGGAGGTGTTATGGTGTGGGGGTGCTCTGCTGGTGACACTGTCTGTGATTTATTTAGAATTCAAGGCACACTTAACCAGTATTACTACACAGCATTCTGCAGCGATATGCCATCCCATCTGGTTTGTGCTTAGTAGGACTATCATTTGTGCTGCATCAGATGACCTGGCATCCACAATCCCCTGACCTCAACCCAATTGAGATGGTTTGGGATGAGTCGGACGGCAGAGTGAAGGAAAAGCAGCCAACAAGTGCTCAGCATATGTGGAAACTCCTTCAAGACTGTTGGAAAAGCATTCCACGTGAAGCTGGTTGAGAGAATGCCAAGAGCGTGCAAAGCTGTCATCAAGGCAAAGGGTGGCAATTTGAAGAATCTGAAATATAACATTTATATTTTGATTTGTTTAACACTTTTTGGGTTACTACATGATTCCATATGTGTTATTTCATAGTTTTGATGTCTTCACTATTATTCTACATTGTAGAAAATAGTAAAAATTAAGAAAATCCTTGAATGAATAGGTATGTCCAAACTTTTGACTGGTACTGTATATGTTTTTTTGTGTTCACACGTGTCCGAAAATCCCAGTTTGTTAGGGAACTCCCTTGAGTAATTTTTTTTTATCCAGAAGTATCTACAGCAAGACCGATCAAACTGGGGTTTGGCCCGTGACAACATTTGGTTTTGCCTCACAGATTTTGTTTTGTTTTTTATTTGAGAGTTAGAAAATTACAATACACAAGGTGCAATTTCGAAATTTGGTTGTGCATCAGCAGTTTTCCACTTCTTATGTCACTCAATTATCTGATGTCAGCTAAACATATTTTTTTTTATTGCTAGGTAAGGTAGTCTAGCCAGCTATCTAAACCTTGTAGTAGTCTAATCGTCACCAAATTACTGACCTGGCATGCAGGGCATGTGCCCAGGGGCCCTGACTTCCAGAGGGCCCCCATTGATTTTATTAGTCACTCTCACTCGGATATCATATGGACATGGCATAAGTCATGGGGTTCGATGGGGTTGAGGTCAGGGCTCTGTGCAGGCCAGTCAAATTCTTCCACACTGATCTCGACAAACCATTTCTGTATGGACCTCGCTTTGTGCACTGCTGAAACAGGAAAGGGCCTTCCCCAAACTGTTGCCACAAAGTTGTAAGCACAGAATCGTCTAGAATGTCATTGTATGCTGTGGCCTCCAGACCAGTATTCCTCTCCCACCAAACTTTACAGTTGGCACTATGCATTGGGGCAGGTAGCATTCTCCTAGCATCCGCCAATCCCAGATTTGCCCGTCGAACTGCCAGATGGTGATTCATCACTCCAGAGAACGCATTTCCACTGCTCCAGGGTCCAATGGCTGCGAGCTTTACACCACTCCAGCCGACGCATGGTGATCTTAGGCTTGTGTGCGGCTGCTCGGCCATGGAAACCCATTTCATGAAGCTCCCAACGAACAGTTCTTGTGCTGACGTTGCTTTCCGAAGCAGTTTGGAACTCGATAGTGAGTGTTGCAACCGAGGACAGACGATTTTTAACACTCGATTTTTGTTGGCATAATAATATGCCATTTAGCAGACGCTTTTATCCAAAGCAACTTACAGTCATGCGTGCATAATTTTTTTTGTGTATGGGTGGTCCCAGGGATCGAACCCACTACCTTGGCATTACAAGCGCTGTGCTCTACCAGCTGAGCTACAGAGTTATCCAATGACAGTGCCACGTTGAAAGTCACTGAGCTCTTCAGTAAGGCCATTCTACTGCCAATGTTTGTCTATGGAGATTGCATGGCTGTGTGCTCGATTTTATAGACCTGTCAGCAATGGGTGTGGCTGAAATAGCCAAATCCACTAATTTGAAGGGGTGTCCACATACTTTTGTACATACAGTATAGTGTATATGGCTACAATTTCATTAATGTTTATGTGATTTTATGATTGCTTACTAAAAAGCAATTGTTTACCTTTTATATTTCTAATTATAAACCGGGTGGTATGAGCCTTGAATGCTGATTGGCCACAGTATGACAAAAAATTACATTTTACTGTTCAAATTACATTGGTAACCAGTTTATAATAGCAATAAGGTACCTCCGGGGTTTGTGGCATTCCGCGTTGCATCATGCGTAAGAACAGCCCTTAGCCGTGGTATATTGTCGATATACCACACCCCCTCTGACCTTATTGCTTAAAAACATAATGTCTATTTGTTCGATCTGCGGCCCACCACTCAGATTATATTTTGGCCCACCAAAACCAAAAGTTTGAGCATCCCTGATCTACAGGTTTAATCTAATCTTGTTCGGGGAAACCAGCCGCAAGGCTATTATTTTATGTTTACTTTCATAAAAGCTGCTCCAGAGATGTCTCTTTCCTCTGGGCCTTTACAGCATTATATCCAACATCGCCATCTAGTGATACAGCTCCTACAGTGTATTGAAGTTTGTGCATATTGACGCAGTTGTAGAGTGAAATACATATACATTGTGTAGGAGCACAGAGCCCAGACTTGACATTGGTCAGGAACAAAAATCTCATTATTCAACATAAAGCTTGAATGTAATGCACTGACATTTACTAAACAAGGTCAATCTCTCAAACGCACAAAGCTTACAGTAAACAAAGACACAGTGTTTTTTGGGGTTTATGAATTAATTCACAAAGACATCCATCCATGGAAGTGTTGGTAAAATATACATTGTAGCTTAGCTAGCAAACATAACTCAGATTTTTGACATGTTTCTTCTCCTTTTACTACAAACCACACATTATTTTCTCCTTTTTCTAGAAGGTGGGGTGACAGTAAGTTACTGTCCTCTGCTACTTTCTTTCCTTCTTTCTCCCCCCCCTCATCCACGTTTCATGGTTGTGTTGTCGCTTTTTGTAATACTATTTTGTGCCTATTCCTATGTCCTTATAGTCCTGTTTGTTATGTAGTGTTTTCTGTTAAATAAAAAAGAAAGTAAGCTACAGTCATTGGCTGGACAGTGGATGGCGAGATGAAGGGATGGAGGAATGGAGGGATGGTGTCTAAGTAGCTACAGTAAGTCACCACTCAGCAATGTGCCCCAACTTTCCTAACAACACTCTGAAACTACCGTTTAGAGACACTGAAATGTGATAAAACACCACAATCTAACAACAGCTGTTCTTACGATGTCAATACATTGGACAGAATATGACACCTTATCCACAAACTGTGTCATTACCCAAGTACTTTAATGCTAAAAACAGTCTCAGGCTATATAAGGCATAACAGCATATCCGGATTGTCAGCAGTCATCAGACAGTCTGGGATATATCGGGAAATAGGAAAATATATCACTTGGTACACACACGCGCACACGCACACACACACACGCACACGGGACCAGGATTCATTCCTCCAGCACAACAACTTGACCTCCAGGTCAGGTCTATTTTCAAAACGAAATGGATAGACGTTTGTTTTAGAGCAGTGTGGAAGTACTCCAAAAAAGTGGTAGGAGAAGGGCGAGAGAGACGTTGGAAACATTGTTTACAAGGTGAGAGAGAGAAACATAGGCAAAGAGAAAGAGAAGAGAGAGGAGAAGAGAGAGAAAGCAGCGAGGGACAGAGAGTAAAACATTAACTAACGGTGTGTGAGCGTGTGTGTACCAAGTGATACATTTTCCTATTGCCCAATATATCCCAGACTGTCTAGTTAATGTGCTACAGTAGCCCAGAGGGCCCAATCTTACAATCTCACACAATCTCACAGCTGAGGGGCAACATGTACAGCACTGACACAGGTAATTATTTCCATGTCACGTGCGCACATACGCACGCACGTACAGTACTTTGCAAAAGTATTCCTCTCCCTTGGCGTTTTCCCTATTTTGTTGCATTACAACCTGTAATTTAAATGGATTTTTATTTGGATTTCATGTAATGGACATACACAAAATAGTCCAAATTGGTGAAGTGAAATGAAAAAAATTACTTGTTTCAAAGAATTCAAAAAAATAAATAACAGAAAAGTGGTGCGTGCATATGTATTCACCCCCTTTGCTATGAAGCCCCTAAATAAGATCTGGTGCAACAAATTGCCTTCAGAAGTCACATAATTAGTTAAATAAAGTCCACCTGTGTGCAATCGAAGTGTCACATGATCTCAGTTTATATTCACCTGTTCTGAAAGGCCCCAGAGTCTGCAACACCACTAAACAAGGGACACCACCAAGCAAGCGGCACCATGAAGACCAAAGAGCTCTCCAAACAGGTCAGGGTTGTACAGATCAGGGTTGGGTTATAAAAAAATATCCGAAACTTTGAACATCCCACGGACCACCATTAAATCCATTCTAAAAAAAAATAAGAATATGGCACCACCACAAACCTGCCAAGAGGGGGCCGCCCACCAAAACTCACGGACCAGGCAAGGAGGGCATTAATCAGAGAGGCAACAAAGAGACCAAAGATAACCCTGAAGGAGCTGCAAAGCTCCACAGCGGAGATTGGAGTATCTGTCCATAGGAACACTTTAAGCCGTACACTCCACAGAGCTGGGCTTTATGGAAAAGTGGCCAGAAAAAAGCCATTGTTTTAAGAAATAAATAAACAAACACGTTTGGTGTTCGCCAAAAGGCATGTGGGAGACTCCCCAAACATATGGAAGAAGGTACTCTGGTCAGATGAGACTAAAATTGAGCTTTTTGGCCATCAAGGAAAACGCTATGTCTGGCGCAAACCCAACACCTCTCATCACCCCAAGAACACCATCCCCACAGTGAAGCATGGTGGTGGCAGCATAATGCTGGGGGAATGTTTTTCATTTGCAGGGACTGGGAAATTGGTCAGAGTTGAAGGAATGATGGATGGCACTAAATACAGGGAAATTCTTGAGGGAAACCTGTTTCAGTCTTCCAGAGATTTGAGACTGGGACGGAGGTTCACATTCCAGCAGGACAATGACCCTAAGCATACTGCTAAAGCAACACTCAAGTGGTTTAAGGGGAAACATTTAAATGTCTTGGAATTGCGTAGTCAATGCCCAGACCTCAATCCAATTGAGAATCTGTGGTATGACTTAAAGATTGCTCTACACCAGCGGAACCCATCCAACTTGAAGGAGCTGGAGCAGTTTTGCCTTGAAGAATGGGCAAAAATCCCAGTGCCTTGATGTGCCAAGCTTATAGAGACATACCCCAAGAGATTTGCAGCTGTAATTGCTGAAAATGGTGGCTCTACAAAAATATTTACTTTGGGGGGATGAATAGTTATGCAAGCTAAAATTTGCAAGTTTTTTTGTCTTATTTCTTGTTTGTTTCACCCAAAAAATATTTTGCATCTTCAAAGTGGTAGGCATGTTGTGTAAATCAAATGATACAAACCCCCCAAAAATCCATTTAAATTCCAGGTTGTAAAACAACAAAATAGGAAAAATGCCAAGGTGGGTGAATACTTTCGCAAGCCACTCTATACCCTGTACAATCACATGTTTGCAGTATATGTACTGAACAAAAATATAAACGCAACATGTAAAGTTTTGGTCCCATGTTTCATGAGCTGAAATAAAAGATCCCAGAAATGTTCCATACGCACAAAAAGTTTATTTCTCGCAATTTTTTTGCACAAATTTGTTTACATCCCTGTTAGTGAGCATTTCTCCTTTGCCAAGATAATCCTTCCACCTGACAGGTGTGGCATATCAAGAAGCTGATTAAACAGCCTGATCATTACACAGGTGGACCTTGGGCTGGGGACAATAAAAAGCCACTGTAAAATGTCAC
Organism: Coregonus clupeaformis; assembly: GCF_020615455.1. Taxonomy (NCBI): domain Eukaryota; kingdom Metazoa; phylum Chordata; class Actinopteri; order Salmoniformes; family Salmonidae; genus Coregonus; species Coregonus clupeaformis. The sequence continues at coordinate 51,308,070 of NC_059202.1, read as the reverse complement.
ACAACACAGTGCCACAGATGTCTCAAGTTTTTAGCGAGCGTGCAATTGGCATGCTGACTACAGGAATGTCCACCAGAGCTGTTGCCTGATAATTTAATGTTAATTTCTCTACCATAAGCCGCCTCCAATTAGAGAATTTGGCAGTACGTCTAACCGGCCTCACCACCGCAGACCACATGTAACCATGCCAGCCCAGGACCTCCACATCCGGCTTCTTCACCTGCGGGATCGTCTGAGTGGGGGGGGCTATGCCAAGTGGGTGGGCCCATGGCTGCGCTCCTGCCCAGTCATGTGAAATCTATAGATTAGGGCCTAATGAATTTATTTAAATTGACTGATTTCCTTCTATGAACTGTAACTTAGTAAAATCTTTGAAATTGTTGCATGTTGCGCTTATAGTTTTGAAACTAACTATAACTTCCATTTACTCTGACTGTATCACACAACATATTTAACTTTCTGTTCATCAACTCTTATATCCTGCAATACCGAATTTAGAGTCAAGGAAGTACGAATGAAACAGAAACGGCAATTATGTGTGTGAGACATGTAAGTGTAGAAATCAATCCCCTCAACAGTCATCCTAACACATAACTGATTATTTCACATCTCTCTTTAGAAGCACACAGCCCCTATTTCCTCAGTTGACAGCTAAACGCTACAGTACCTCACTCACTCCATTCACCTTAATCGTACAGTGCACCACACAACTTTAGCCTTCTGTTCACTAACTCGCATATCCTGCCGTACAGTGCCCATCTTGTACCCCATTCAACTCTTGTTCAATTCTATCAGAAGTCATACAGGCCATTCCCCTTGACAGTCATCCTAATACATAATTAATTACATCACATCACTCTTCAAAAGCACACAGTAGGCACCTAGTGGGCACGCACGCACGCGCACGCGCGCACACACACACACACACACACACACACACACACACACACACACACACACACACACACACACACACACACACACACACACACACACACACACACACACACACACACACACACACACACACACACACACACACACAATGTTCTGGGTGCCTAATTGGAGCAGGAATGTAACCACAATAACTGCTTGTTTCACAGCTTCAGGTAAACAGGCTTAAAACTACGGTCTGCGATAGGTACATTCATTTTGGGAGTTTTAAAATAGCCATTGATGATATAGCTGTTGATACTTGAAGAATATCACCTATAAATGCTTCATGAGCTTAGTTCAACAGTCAAACCCCATCAGAACCCAAAATAAATATGTTATACTCCATAGTTTGTAAACAATGCCCATGGGAGGGCTCCTGTTTTGTTGATTTTTCAAATGAAGGGGTATGCCTTTAGGGGGAGAAAATGCTTGGTTTATCTTCTGGGAACACATGATTCCTCTATAATCACATTTAGAGTGAAACACATCGCAGTTAGTCGTAATTACAGTTCCACTGCTCCACTTTCTGAGAACAGATATAAATGGACATGTATTTTGTGTCTTGTTCAGAACTCCGTAGTGGAGAGCAGAAAGAAAGACTTACAGTGTGAAACAATGAGAAACAATGAGAAACAATGAGAAACAGGGAGAAACAGTGATAATTAGTGAGAAACTGTGAGAAACAGTGAGAAACAATGAGAAACAGTGAGAAACAGTGGGAAACAGTGAGAAACACTGAGGAAACAGTGAGAAACAGTGGGAAACAGTGAGAAACACTGAGGAAACAGTGAGAAACAGTGAGAAACAGTGAGAAACAGTGAGAAACAATGAGAAACAGTAAGAAACAGTGAGAAACAGTGAGAAACAGTGAGAAACAGTGAGAAACAGCAGAAGAGTAGGAGAGAAAGACTACAGGAAAAAAAAGAGGACTGAGCACGCCCCCATTCTCATCGACGGGGCTGTAGTGGAACAGGTTGAGAGCTTCAAGTTCCTTGGTGTCCACATCACCAACGAACTATCATGGTCCAAACACACCAAGACAGTCGTGAAGAGGGCACGACAAAGCCTATTCCCCCTCAGGAGACTAAAAAGATTTGGCATGGGTCCTCAGATCCTCAAAAAATTCTACAGCTGCACCATCGAGAGCATCCTGACTGGTTGCATCACCGCCTGGTATGGCAACTGCTTGGCCTCCGACCGCAAGGCACTACAGAGGGTAGTGCGTACGGCCCAGTACATCACTGGGGCAAAGCTTCCTGCCATCCAGGACCTCTATACCAGGCGGTGTCAGAGGAAGGCCCTCAAAATTGTCAAAGACTCCAGCCACCCTAGTCATAGACTGTTCTCTCTGCTACCGCACGGCAAGCGGTACCGGAGTGCCAAGTCTAGGTCCAAAAGACTTCTCAACAGCTTCTACCCCCAAGCCATAAGACTCCTGAACAGCTAATCATGGCTACCCGGACTATTTGCACTGCCCCCCCACCCCATCCTTTTTACGCTGCTGCTACACTTTAACTCTACCCACATGTACATATTACCTCAACTACCTCAACTACCTCAACTAGCCGGTGCCCCCGCACATTGACTCTGCAACGGTACCCCCCTGTATATATAGCCTCCCTACTGTCACTTTATTTTACTTCTGCTCTTTTTTTTCTCAACACTTTTTTTTGTTGTTGTTGTTTTATTTTTACTTTTTTTGTTTAAAATAAATGCACTGTTGGTTAAGGGCTGTAAGTAAGCATTTCACTGTAATGTCTGCACCTGTTGTATTCGGCGCATGTGACCAATAAAATTTGATTTGATTTGATTTGATTTGAAAGGCTGCCAATGAGAAACAGTGAGAAATCAGTAGAGACAGCAGAAGAGTAGGAGAGAAACATAATGCTGATGCTGTTTTGACATCCGTTCATGCGATAAAGAATCCAGTTAGCGGTCACAGCTAGTCCAGATCAGACATCACATCATCTAGCTACTGATCATTAGGAACATCTGGAGTCACACAAGGTGATCCCACTCTACTGAATAACTATCGGGCCCATATCTAAGTTTTCTATCCTGGCAAAGGTATTGGAGTCCCTAGTCAATAAGCAGCTTAAGGCCTACCTCCAGGAAAACAATATTTTGAGTGGTATGCAATCAGGTTTCAGGTCTGGCCACAGCACTGTCACAGCAACTTTGAAAGTTTGAATTATATTCACTGTGCCCTGGATAGAAAACTGCATTGTGTATCTGTGTTCATAGACTTGTCAAAGGCATTTGACACTGTGGACCACACTGTCTTGGTGCAGAGATTGAAGTGTGTTGGGAATACTGGTCATGCTCTGGACTGGTTTGTGAACTACCTGTGCTCGGGTGTGCTTCAAGGATACATTTTAGGTCCCCTGCTGTTTATTATCTATATCAACAACATATTGAGACAGGTGATGTATATTTTTATGCGGATGTCACTGTTTTCTATTCAAGAGGCAACATTTTGACTTTGGCTTCTGAAAAAGCTCAAACAGCTTTAAATACGATTTGAAGCTTGTTCTGAATTCCTCTAAAACAAAATGCATGATATTTTCCAATATTAAGTACTACCATGGAAGGACATTCTATAGAGCAAGTCAAAACGTACAAATATCTGGGAGTTTGGGTGGATGAGAAGTTAAGCTTCACCACCCATTTAGAGAACCTTGTCAGGAAACTCAAGCTGCTTATTGGGTTTTATTAATGGCACAAAGCTTGCTTTTTTTGCCTCCAGAAAGGAGTTGATTCATTGTACTTTTCTCTCCGTATTGGACTATGGTGATACTATATTGAACAAAAATATAAACTCATCATGCAACAGTTTCAAAGATGTTACTGAGTTACAGTTCATATAAGGAAATTAGTCAATTCAAATAAATTCATTAGGCCCTAATCTATGGATTTCACATGACTGGGATATGCATCTGTTGGACACAGATACCTTTAAAAAAGGTAGGATCGTGGATCAGAAAACCAGTCAGTATCTGGTGTGACCACCATTTGCCTCATGCAGTGCGACACATCTCCTTCACATAGAGTTAATCAGGCTGTTGATTGTGGCCTGTGGAATCTTGTACCACTCCTCTTCAATGGCTGTGCGAAGTTGCTTGATATTGGTGAGAACTAGAACATGCTGTCGTACACGTCGATCCAGAGCATCCCAAACATGCTCAATGTGTGACATGTCTGGTGAGTATGCAGGCCATGGAACAACTGGGATATTTTCAGCTTCCAGGAATTATGTACAGATCCTTGAATCATTGGGGCCGTGCATTATCATGCTGAAACATGAGCTGATGGCGGCGGATGAATGGCACGACAATGGGCCTTAGGATCTCGTCACGGTATCTCTGTGCATTCAAATTGCCGCTGATAAAATGCAATTGTGTTCATTGTCTGTAGCTTATACCTGCCCATACTATAACCCCACCACCATCATGGGGGACTCTGTTCACAACATTAACATCAGCAAACCGCTCGCCCACACGATGCCATACACGTGGTCTGCGGTTGTGAGGCCAATTGGACGTACTGCCAAATTCTCTAAAACGATGTTCTCTTATGGTAGAGAAATGAACATTAAATGATCTGGCAACAGCTCTGGTGGACATTCCTGCAGTCAGCATGCCAGTTGCACGCTCCCTCAAAACTGTGGCAATGTGTTGTGTGACAAAACTGCACATTTTAGAGTGGCCTTTTATTGTCCCCAGCACAAGGTGCACCTGTGTAATGATCATGCTGTTTAATCAGCTTCTTGATATGCCACACCTGTCAGATAGATGGATTATCTTGGCAAAGGAGAAATGCTCACTAACAGGGATGTAAACAAATTTGTGCACAAAAGTTTAGAGTAATAAGCTTTTTGTACGTATGGAACATTTTTGGGATCTTTTATTTCAGCTCAAAAAACATGGAATCAATACTTTACATGTTGCGTTTATATTTTTGTTCACTGTATTTATGTGCAAGCCTCAAGCTCTACACTGAAGGCTCTTGACTCACCATTGTGATCTCTACAGTGCTGTCGAGTGGACATCACTAGCAACACGCATGCTCAAACACTGGTACATTCTTATTTATAAGGCTATTTTAGGAAAACTGCCATTTTATCTATCCTCTCTTCTAGCTCTAAATGAAAACACATATAAGCGCAATTCTCAATCTTGTTTTATTCTAAGAGTCCTGAAAGTTTTAACCGAGCATGGAAAAAGGTCCTTAATTACTCAGCCCCCTGGTCTTGGAATTCCCTCTAAGCCAACCTTTAACACCAGGAGCGTCCCTGGAGGAGTTCAAAGGACAAATAGATGAACAGGTTTTTGAGATGTAGTTGTTTCTAGTTGTCATTAGTTTGCATTGCCTTATGTAAGGAAGCATGTTGTTTTACTTCACACACACGCCTGCATGCACATGAACACATCAACTGTTTCTTTGCTGTTGTATTTGTGCTGTTGTATTTGTGCTGTTGTCTTCTGTTGTCTTCTGTCTGTGTTGTCCTTTTTCTCTTCCATAGTTTTTTTGTATTTATTTATTTTTATCCCAGCCCCCATCCCACAGGAGGCCTTTTGCCTCTTGCCATCATTGTAAAAATAATTTGTTCTTAATTGACTAGCCTGGTTAAATAAAGGTTAAATATTTTTTTTGAAGGAATTAAGCCATCTAAAAATCATGAAGCCAAAGGCTGTCTGGTCTGCAGGTGCATGAAGGTTTCTGCCTTATGGCGCACCAAGTTTGAGAGTACACTACCGTTCAAAAGTTTGGGGTCACTTAGAAATGTCCTTGTTTTCCATGAAAACATACATTAAATTAGTTTGAATAGGAAATATAGCAAAATGCATAGGAAATGTACTCATTGACAAGGTTAGAAATAATGACTTTTAATAGAAATAATAATTGTGTCCTTCAAATGTTGCTTTTGTCAAAGAATCCTCAATTTGCAGCAATTACAGCCTTGCAGACCTTTTGCATTCTAGTTGTCAATTTGTTGAGGTAATCTGAAGAGATTTCACCCCACGCTTCCTGAAGCACCTCCCACAAGTTGGATTGGCTTGATGGGTACTTCTTACGTACCATACGGTGAAGCTGCTCCCACAACAGCTCAATAGGGTTGAGATCCGGTGACTGTGCTGGCCACTCCATTATAGACAGAATACCAGCTGACTGCTTCTTCCCTAAATAGTTATTGCATAGTTTGGAGCTGTGCTTTGGGTCATTGTCCTGTTGTAGGAGGAAATTGGATCCAATCAAGCGCCGTCCACAGGGTATGGCATGGCGTTGCAAAATGGAGTGATGGCCTTCCTTCTTCAAGATCCCTTTTACCCTGTACAAATCTCCCACTTTACCACCACCAAAGCACCCCCAGACCATCACATTGCCTACACCATGCTTGACAGATGGCATCAAGCACTCCTCCAGCATCTTTTAATTTGGTCTGCGTCTCACAAATGTTCTTCTTTGTGATCCGAACACCTCAAACTTCGATTCGTCTGTCCATAACACTTTTTTCCAATCTTGCTCTGTCCAGTGTCTGTGTTTTTTTATTTTATTTTTATTGGCCAGTCTGAGATATGGCTTTTTCTTTGCAACTCTGCCTAGAAGGTCAGCATCCCGGAGTCGCCTCTTCACTGTTGACGTTGAGACTGGTGTTTTGCGGGTACTATTTAATGAACCTGCCAGTTGAGGACCTGTCAGGCATCAGTTTCTCAAACTAGACACTCCGGGTCCTCCCACTCCTCTTTCTATTCTGGTTAGAGCCAGTTTGCGCTGTTCTGTGAAGGGAGTAGTACACAGCGTTGTACGAGATCTTCAGTTTCTTGGCAATTTCTCGCATGGAATAGCCTTCATTTCTCAGAACAAGAATAGACTGACGAATTTCAGAAGAAAGTGATATGGTTTCTGGCCATTTTGAGCCTGTCATCGAACCCACAATTGCTGATGCTCCAGATACTCAACTAGTCTCAAGAAGGCCAGTTTTATTGCTTCTTTAATCAGCACAACAGTTTTCAGCTGTGCTAACATAATTGCAAAATGTTTTTCTAATGATCAATTAGCCTTTTAAAATGATAAACTTGGATTAGCAAACACAACGTGCCATTGGAACACAGGACTGATGGTTGCTGATAATGGGCCTCTGTACGCCTATGTAGATATTCCATTAAAAATCAGCTGTTTCCAGCTACAATAGCCATTTACAACATTAACAATGTCTACACTGTATTTCGGATCAATTTGATGTTATTTTAATGGACAAAAAAATTGCTTTTCTTTCGAAAACAAGGACATTTCTAAGTGACCCCAAACTTATGAACGGTAGTGTATGTGTGTGTGCATGCATCTGTATGCATGAATGTGTGTGTATGTGCATGCTTTTATGTATGTATGCATGCATATCTGTCTGTATACATGTGTGAGTGTGTCACTGTGTTTATATGTGTCTCTACTATATGTTTATAATACATGTGTGCATGTGCATGTGTGTGTGTGTACTATATATATGTGTTTCTATGTATGAACAGTATGTATGCCATGGATACATCTTTGTGGCTGCCTGCATTATTCACATACCACCCGCTCCTGTCCCTGCTCTGAAGCGCTCTCTCTCTCTCTCTCTCTCTCTCTCTCTCTCTCTCTCTCTCTCTCTCTCTCTCTCTCTCTCTTTCTCTCTCTCTCTCTCTCTCTCTCTCTCTCTCTCTCTCTCTCTCTCTCTCTCTCTCTCTCTCTCTCTCTCTCTCTCTCTCTCTCTCTCTCTCTCTCTCTCTCTCTCTCTCTCTCTCTCTCTCTCTCTCACGCTCTCTCACGCTCTCTCACGCTCTCTCACGCTCTCTCACACTCTCTCATGGGCAGCACCATTGATTCCAACAGGGTCACCAGGATGGATCAGCCAATGAAGTTGGATGTCCCACCCAGTTGACTACAATAAAATGGTGGAATACGGCCTTTTGGCCACTAGAGGCCTCTATCATTCTCTATGGCTACAACCCATAGGAATCCCCAACCAGTTGACTACTTTGACTACTTTAAAATGGCGGAAGCATGGCGGAAGCCCTCAATGGCTCTGCCAATGCTATAATGGCTTTTTGGCCACTAGAGGCCTTTATCATTCTCTATGTATTGGTATGATCCAAAATTATGCTTTGGTTCTTTAAACCTATAAGAAGAGTTGGGGTGTGTGGCCTATTGGGGGCGTGGCTTTCCATTTGTTATTTTTGGCCACCCGTGAGAGTCAATATTGTAACCAGTTAATGTGAAAGTCTTATAAAAATAAAGTGTTTGGTGTCATTATTTCATGTTATGGAACCAACTTAATTTGTTTTATGTTATTTATTAGGTTTAACCAAAGGGGGAAAGTAAGTTGAGTGTTGAAAGAAATAGGTTGCAACTAGAAATATAGGTTTGTTAATAATCAAATACAACAGTTGGCATTGAATCATTTATTTGGTTTCAACAAATGTATATTTTTCAATTGAGAAAACCTAACTAATTTACTTGTAACCAGTTGATGCCATCTTTGTAGGTTGATCCAAAGAGTCATTTTTTACAGTGCTCCTCTCTCCTATTTTAGCATCAAAACCACAGAGGAGAAAGGTGAAGTGATATTCTCACATCATCACCATGGCTACCCAACCACCCACCCACCTCCACCACTAAGTCTAGGCTAGAGTGTATGGAATGTTTACATGCTAATGAGTCCACTGTTTCTGTTTACTATGTTTTTATTTACTGGATAAAAAGGTTCCATCCTCATCTACCCTGAGAGGTGCCCAGGTGTGCTCAATCCATTGCCCCTGGTGACCAAAGAACGTCAACAGCAACGCATCTCATCAGACCCATATGGTTTGTTAGGTCAACATCAGAGGAGAGGAGGATCACTTCAAACATAAAACAGAGAGGCTCTTAGATGAAATGGAGAGAACAAGAGAGAGATGGAGAGAGAGAGAAAGAGGAAGAGAGAGAGGGAGAGAGTGAGAGTAGAGACAGAGAGAGAGAGAGAGAGCGAGGGAATGAGAGAGAGTGAGTGAGTGAGTGAGTGAGAGAGTGAGAGAGAGAGAGAGAGAGAGAGAGAGAGAGAGAGAGAGAGAGAGAGAGAGAGAGAGAGAGAGAGAGAGAGAGAGAGAGAGAGAGAGAGGGGGGAATGAGAGAAAGTTAACTAACCTTAGTGTGTCATGGGGTAACGTTATCCCATTGCCACTTTGTGTTTATGACTCAAGTCACTCAAACCCCAGAGGAGAGAAAAGCAGTAGAGAAAGAGAGGGAAATAAAAGCGAAGTTGAAGAAACTACAGAACTGAACAGTGCAGTAACATTACAAAGGCACTGAAGAGAGAGTTTGGCTGATTTAATGAGCCTTGTGTAATTGAAATGGATAATCCGTGTTTGCTCTTTCAAAGGGAAGAATGGAAAGTGGATCAGAGGAATATAAATATTACAGAATGGGCCTCATTAGATGAGCATGAAGTGATATTCTCGCATCATCATAATGGCGACCCCCCCCCCACACACACACACATTCATATGCTAATGAGTCCACTGTTTTTGTTTACTATGTTTTTATTTCCTGGATAAAAAGGTTCCATCCTCATCTCATCTACCCTGAGAGGTGCCCAGGTGTGCTAGATTTGTTGGCCCTGGTTACCAAAGAGCGTCAACGGCAGAGGAGTGTAGGATCACTTCAAACATAAAACAGATATGCTCTCAGATGAAATGGAGAGAATGAGAGAGCAATGGAGAGCAATGGAGAGGGAGAGGTAGAGAGTGAGAGTGAGAGTGAGAGTGAGAGTGAGAGTGAGAGTGAGAGTGAGAGTAGAGAGAGAGAGAGAGAGAGAGAGAGAGAGAGAGAGAGAGAGAGAGAGAGAGAGAGAGAGAGAGAGAGAGAGAGAGAGAGAGAGAGAAAGAAAGAAAGAAAGAAAGAAAGAAAGAAAGAAAGAAAGAAAGAAAGAAAGAAAGAAAGAAAGAAAGAAAGAAAGAAAGAAAGAAAGAAAGAAAGAAAGAAAGAAAGAAAGAAAGAAAGAAAGAAAGAAAGAAAGAAAGAAATGAAGAAAGAAAGAAAGAAAGAAAGTAAGAAAGAAAGAAAGAAAGAAAGAGGGAGAGAAACAGAGATAAATTGATAAAGAGGGAATGAGAGAGAGAGAGAGAGAGAGAAAGAGAGGAAGAGAGATATAGAGAGAGTTAACTAACATGGGGTAACGTTATCCCATTGCCACTTTGTGTTTATGACTCAAGTCACTCAAACCCCAGAGGAGAGAAAAGCAGTAGAGAAAGAGAGGGAAATAAAAGCGAAGTTGAAGAAACTACAGAACTGAACAGTGCAGTAACATTACAGAGGCACTGAAGAGAGAGTTTGGCTGATTTAATGAGCCACTGTGTTTTTAAATGGTTGATACGTGTTTGCGCTTTCAAAGGGAAACAGGGTAAGTCGGTCAGAGGAATAGACATATTACAGAATGGGCCTCATTAGATGAGCATGCAAAAAGTGTGGTAGTGAGTGTGTATCTGTGTGTGTGTGAATGTGTGTGTGTGTGTGTTTGGTTTTAATATCCTTGTGGGGACCAGAAGTCCTCACAAGGATAGTAAAACAAGGAAAATTCGGACAAGTGGGGACATTTCGCCCGGTTCCCACAAGGAAAAGGCATTTTTAGGCATAGGTGTTAGGTTTAGGGTTAGAATTAGGGTTAGGGTTAAGGTTAGAATTAGGGTAAGGGTTAGGGGTTAAGGTTAGGGTTAGATTAAGGGAAAATATGATTTTGAATGGAAATCAATTGTTGGGTCCCCACAAGGATAGTAAAACAAACGTGTGTGTGTGTGTGTGTGTGTGTGTGTGTGTGTGTGTGTGTGTGTGTGTGTGTGTATGTGTGTGTGTGAATGAGTGAGTGAGTGTGTGTGTGTGTGTGTATGAGTGAATGTGTGTGAGTGAGTGAGTGAGTGAGTGAGTGAGTGAGTGAGTGAGTGAGTGAGTGAGTGAGTGAGTGAGTGAGTGAGTGAGTGAGTGAGTGAGTTGAGTGAGTGAGTGTGTGTCATTTCTATTATGAAATGCAGAGAGAACAAAGCAGAGAGACAAGGGATGTGGGAATACATGCTTTGATCAGAAATCTGCAGCTCCCACCTGATTGCATTCAGTATTCTCTAGAAATCTCATTTAAATTGTGAGGGAGAGAGGGAATACCGCTAAATAAGAGAGCGAGAGCGAGAGAGAGAGAGAGAGAGAGAGAGAGAGAGAGAGAGAGAGAGAGAGAGAGAGAGAGAGAGAGAGAGAGGCTTCAGAGCAAGGGCAGGAGTGGGAGGTATGTGAATAATGAAAAGCCTCCTACGCAGGCAGCCACAAAAACGTATCCATGGCATACATACTGTACATACATAGAAACACATATATATTGTACACACACTCACAGAAACACATGCACACAGAGAAAGACGTATTATAAACATATAGTAGAGACACATAAACACAGTGACACACTCACACGTATACAGACAGATGGGCATGCACGCATACATACACATACACATACAAGCAATGAGCAATGATGAGGGCAAGTTGACAACAACAAAGTCTTGCAGAAAGGAGAAGAGTAGCTAAGGCTTGAAAACAAACTAGAAAAAAAGGAAAGAGTCCCATGAGTTCACTATTATCCCTCCCTGTCCAGCTAGTCGAACTTTAAAGCAGAGATTTTTCCATTGTGTAACCAAAAGAGAAAAACATATGACATACTGAATATTTCAGGGACCTGCAGCACACTACCCTGAAAGCAGAGAGAGGGAAATCCAAACACACGGGTGCAGGCCTGAGAGAGGGAGAGGGCAGCCTGGGGGAGTTCTCAGCTGAGGGGCAAACAGCACTAGCACTGGATGAGGAGGAGAGGAGGAGAGGAGAGGAGGAGGAAAGGAGCACTGGAAAAGACTAGCGTCGTGACTCGTGTAGGTATTACGCCACCAGTTGGAAGACAGTGAAGGAGCAGAAGAGAGGAGAAGAGTGGAGAGGAGCATTGTGTGGGCAGTATGAACACTGGAGTCAGGTACCACTGTGTGTGGGCGATAAAGAGAGCGTAGGACTGCTGCTGAAAGAGAGAAGGGGCAGAGAGAGGGAAGAGTGGGTGATGGTGGGCACGACCAGCTCTCACAGTCTCTTGTCAGAATTAGACCTTCATCTATGTTTCTCAAACGTCAAATTTCAAAGTTGTTCCAAATGTCAAATATCAAAGTGTTAAAGGTTAAGTTCAGGCATTAACTCCAAATTGTTAAGGATACGCATTAACGGCGAATGGTTAAGGTAAGGGTTAAGGTTTGGGATAGGCTTAAAACAAAAATATCGAAAACATCTTTCTATCACTGGATTCAAACTTGCAACCTTTGGAAGCAGAAGGTAACAGCGCTCATTGTTGCCCCTAGTGGCCGGTTTCCACATCATCTCCCGATGTCCTCAGAAATGGATGGATGTCGAATAATGACTTGTATCACGGGTAACCTGGCTGGGTGGGCAAGTACGTGTGGGAGTAAGAGGTGGTGGGTGAGGATGGTGGGGTACACGATTCGCTCACGACTGCTGTATGTGCAGCTGTATGTGCTACTGTGTGCGTGGTGTGTGTGTGTGCAGGCCGTGCACTCTTGAGGGATGTGTGTCTAGTTTTGTTATGAGATGGTACTCTCTGTGCTGTATGTAGAATAAGCCCACAGCCAAAAAAAGATAATGAAGCAACACAACTCAGGGTGAATCCCCAGTCCTACAGTATATCCATACATTGACATGATAGTGTTATCAGCCTCCACTTCAGTTCTCATTTCTCTTTCAGCATTAGTTGTCAATCAAGGGTAAGAGGCACTTCAACACTAAACCTAAAAGGACACTATAAGGGAGCTTTTAACAGTAAGGTTCTAAAAGCAGGCCTCAAGTGAAACCATGGTGCAGTGATCAGTCTGGTTTGACCAGGCTAGTTAAATGCATGCCAAAGATGTGTCAGGCCTAAAGCTGATGACAGGAGAGAAGTCCCTGGGAGAGCTGAGATAACAGGAAGAGCCAATCCGGACCTGAGTCAGGATCCATCTTCCTCCTCTGGCTGACACTGAGACATTTTGAGTCCTCTGTTTGGGGTAACAAGAGACTTATGAGTTGCCCTTAGCATTATTAATTAAAGGTGAAGATGCATTTACACTCTAGTCAAGTCAATTTGACTTATTCCATTTAGCTAGTGGAGCAACGAGCCTTAACAACAGTGCATCTCCAGCAAACCCTGTTCTGGGTTCTGAGTCTGCATCCAAAGTAGAGGGTAAAACCCAAGGGTGATGTAAGGAGGAGGATACAAGTACAACTTAACCCACATTCAACTCTGCAGGCCCCAGTTCAGTCAAGAGACAACAACAAGACATGGAAGAACAGGAATCTCCAATCTGGCAAACTCAACGGTGGTCAAAAGGAGCAACAGGAACAGTTCAGTATCCAGCAGACAACAACAATAAGATTTGAACAGGAAGCTCCAACCCCAGCAGTGATCAAAAGGAGCTTGACCTGTGTCTCCTCTGATCCACTGTGTAACGAGTGTGTGTGTGTCCCTGTAACGTAGACACACAGACCTCCACTGAGACTGCCCATTCACTGCCCTACATACTTGGAAGCCCTGCAGCTCTTTCCTACATGGATAACAACAAACGCATTATTTGCATTCCTCTCAAAATGGGTACTATTACAGTGTTAATGTGCTGTTATACTTAGTTTTATGTGACAGTGACAGAAGGCCATTGTACATTATCTAATACATTTATTTTGTAGCCATTTAGCAGACGCTCTTATCCAGAGTAAATTACAATCAGTGCATTGTGTATCTAAAACGTAGTACGCATGAAGCTTTAGGTTGAACTGAACTGAGATTAAACAGAATATCAGCAGTCAGACATGGCACCTTCATAAAAAATGAATTTAAAAATAGAACTGGTTTCATTGTGTCCATATTCGCTTTACAGATCATTCAAGCAAGAGCTGATCAAGAAGCAACTGGTAAATGTTACATCACTAAACATGATTATTTAAAGAAACATCACATCATATCAAATCAAATCACAAACAGTCATTTTTATTGACTATTCACTTCTAAAGAGTGACAATATAGCATTTTGTAAAACTGTACTATTCTCCATCCATCAAACCTGATTCTGTAACATCACATAACATGAAATCACAGTCATCCTTAATAACTGACCATTCACTTCGACTGACTGCCCCTATAGAACCCTGTCCATATTATTTCCACTTCACCTGATCATTAAAACAGTCCATTCATACCTGATGCTGTGGTTGTGGTTGCACCATTAAATCTCCTGTAATCCCATAGATAGCACACAGTAACATCCACTCTGTCTCCTTTCTGCAGTCTCTCCTATCTGCAGTCCTGAAGCCTGACAACTGAGAGATGGAATGTAGCTCTCCTCTTATCTGATATGAAGAGAACAGACTAGCTAGCGCATCAATCTCTCTCCCCACCTCCTCTCCTCTCTTCTCCAACCACCTGACCACTTGTCCCCTCTCCACCTCCTCAGTTCAACAGCTCATCCCTCTCTCCTGTTAAGGAACATTCTCTGTCTTCCTCTGATTATACACTGACCATACAGACCGATACATACAAAGATATTATCATATCAGTTGAGTGTATCTGCTCTTGGACCTAGTGCTGTTGAAATATGTTATAGCACCATCACAGAAATACACACATACACACAGATATGCAAAAACACATGCAGATATGTACACATAAACACAGAGGCATCATGCCCATAGGGGGCACAGGTGCACGTGCCCCCTCAGATTTGTCCTGTTTTAAATGTAAATGTTTTTATTTTGTTGATGTTGTTTCTCTGTAATATTACTAGCCACCTAGCAATTTTATGAAGTTGGCTTTAACTAACCAAGATAGGTTCCCAATCTCCGAACCTCATAACTAGCTACCAAGAAGCCATTTCAGGATATCATTGAAGTTAGAGTAGCTAGCTTGTCTAATTATTTTAGCTGGTATGCTAGACTTGAGAAAAGCAAGCAATAAATAAATGTAAGACTCACATCCCTTTCGATCTTTTACCCAGATTTTAGCATAGATGAAGTGAAGCAAATTTGTGACTTATTTCAGGAAACTAGGCGTATGTCTCACGTCACTACTTCACAGGAGAGGCATTTGAACGTAAACATTCATTTTTTATCAAAATGCGCTTTTTAGCAGAAATGCGTTCTGGAACATGTGAACTTTCATGTGCCTTAATAACAAACTTGTATGCGATCTGTAAATATGAATACAATTGTTAAATTACGAGCCTAGTTGGTTTAGCCACGGAAAAAGACAGGAACCTTCCCACTAGCCATGATTGGCTGAGATAATAGATGGGCTGGACATGCCGAGAGATGAGTTTGGATTGGTCTGCCATGTAGCCACTTCTGTCTATAACAAGAGCTGCTCAGTATGTGTAGGTAATCCTTTCTAACGTGGCTTTTTTGAAAGATATAATGAAGAACTGCAAAAGTGTTGCTCTCCACTTTCTGTAGGACCGAGTTTTGAAATCAGTGGAATGCACGATGGAAGCAGAGTATGATAGCTAAGGAGATGGAGAAAATTCTGGCATTTGATTGCAAATATACAGAGGGAGTCAAAAAGAACACCTGTCTCCGGATTACATCTTCAAACTAAGAGCAACCATGGCATCCGTGACATAGAGGGAGAAGCGTTCATCCATGTATACGGGTAAGAGAGTCTAGCTAGCTACATTTTCAGATATTATACATTACTAATTTTGTCAGAAAGTCGTTTTCATTGCAAGTTAAAGCGTATTGTTAGCTAACTAGCTAACTTTAGCTGGCTGGCTCGCTAGCTAACGTTACGCTTATGATCTGTGTAGTAATATTATTTGTATCTCAGAGCCATTTGCATTGCTAGTTATAGCCTAATGTTAGCTATCCAGCAAACATTGAACCTAGTTGGTTAGCTACCTGCAGATTCATGCAGGGTAGTAACGTTATGAGTTGGGATTATGGTTCATTGTTTTTGCTAGATTGACATATATTAAATTCATTTCTAAACGGATGTGTTTATTGGTGTTAAAATACACCAGTTTTGTATTATTATTTATTATTTATTTTGGACCACCAGGCTGCTGATGTCATGCAGCCTGTAGTTTTTGTGTTTCTACTTTTTCATAAGGACAAGTTTGATGTCGGATGGCAATAAAATGTTCATGATGTCACTGTGACAACTGTCTACCGACATGTCGATTGACGTAGTATAACCCAGCCTTTAGTCTTGAAATCTTTGGTTGTTTAGTACACTACTGTACTCCTAAAGATATGGGTGGGGCTAAGGCTTAAGAGGATATGAACGATGCTGAATGGATGTAGACAAAGAAGAGCTCTCCAGTAGGTGTACCAAAACGTTCAAGGGCCATTTTCTCAAAAATGGGGTTACAAGTTGATCAACTTTCAAAGCAGAATTACTTTCCCATTGTTCCTCATCTGTAGTGTATGATATACAATTTTCTAGCTCTGAGTCTCTACTTGTAAAAAACACAATTTCAAATATTGCTACATAAGACCGAATCGAGCCAGTCGGTCACATTTGATAAGAAAAAAAAAAAAACACCAGTCAGGAGGATACAGACAGCTCAAGAGGTATGGTTAGATATTCAGAAAAATAAACATATTTTTGACATAGAATTAAGCATAATGATTATGGCTCTCGATTGTAGGAAAAAAGCTGTTTCAGGTGTTGAAAAATGCTAGATTCTCCGACTTCCAGACAGTGGGCCCTAGCCATCCTCATGGGACCACCCCCAGCCGCCCTCATGTACTTTGGGCCCCCTCAGATTTTTGGGGTGCATGATGCCTCCGCATAAATACATACACTCGTATACAGATCCTCAACAAACAATTTGCACACACTCATGAACACACACACACACACGCTGGCAACGAGTGCACAGACCTGTAGATTCCAGCACTTCCTCTATGAGTGGAGGTAATCGCAGTCCATCCATGACCTCCCTGCAGCTGCAGAGAGAGAGAGAACGAGAGAGAGAACAAAAGAGAGAGAGAAAGATAGAATGATAGGGGGGAGATAGAGAGTAGGCGAGATGGTCAGAGAACTCCTCCACACGCCCACCTCAGCTGCAGGCAGAGACGAAACACACAGAAAGAGCTGAAAGGCAGCTCAGCAGCAGGCAAGCACACACACACACACAAACAAACAGAAACACTACACACACATACACAGTCAATACCTCAGGAGTAGTGGAGAGTTCCAGGGAGCTGAAGCCTCTGCTCTCTTCTCGGTAGCGATGACGAGAGAGAATAGGGGAGAGAAGAGGGGAGGAGCAAAATGAAAGAAAAATATGCAGTTTTTCCAGACAACAACCTCTGTCTCTCTCTCTCTCTCTCTCTCTCTCTCTCCTTCCTTTTTTTCTACAACTGATTCCGCACAGTGGTGTGTGTGCCGAAGTTCTGAAAGCTTTTCCGCACTCCCTCTTGCTCTCTCCCGCTCACACACACACAGACCAACTGACAAATGTATACCTATAATGAGATTCCCCGGTCTGTGTTTCTCTCTCTCTCTCTTTCTCATGTTTACTGCTAATGAACGGCTCTCATTCTAAATACAGCGTCTCAAGTTTCCGCCCCCCCCCCTCTCCTCCTTCCTTTCTTTCTCTCATATCTGGCTGCTTATCTACGACTCTCTTTCTCACATATGGCTGCTTATCTACAACTCTCTTTCTCACATCTGGCTGCTTATCTACAACTCTCTTTCTCACATCTAGCTGCTTATCTACGACTCTCTTTCTCACATTTGGCTGCTTATCTACGACTCTCTTTCTCACATATGGCAGCTTGTGGCAACAAGCCAGAATCGTGCCGTGAGACAGTCTGAAAATATGACTCTAGAGGACTAGACGAGAAGATAGTAGAAGAGAAAAGAGGAGAGAGGGCTTAACCCCTCACTGGCCTCCCTCCCTCTCCAGAGGATGTTCATATCACAACACTGTCACAAAGCAGGAAGTGCTCACACATGAATCAACAAGCATGTTTTTATCTGAATGAGAAAAGTGTTCAAAACAACATGTTTTCCTATATCTGTACAGCGCTGAGAAACAAACATGTGCATGTGATGTGACAGAATAATAATAATAATAATAATAATAATAATATGCCATTTAGCAGACGCTTTTATCCAAAGCGACTTACAGTCATGTGTGCCTGGCTGTAAATGTGTGTATATGTGTGTGTGTGCGTGCGAGAGAGAGAGAGAGAGAGAGAGAGAGAGAGAGAGAGAGAGAGAGAGAGAGAGAGAGAGAGAGAGAGAGAGAGAGAGAGAGAGAGAGAGAGAGAGAGAGAGAGAGAGAGAGAGAGAGAGAGAGAGAGAGAGAGAGACAGAGAGACAGAGAGACAGAGAGACAGAGAGAGAGAGCTAAGGACAGAAAAAAAGATCCAAGAGTCAATGAGACAAGGAAATTCAACAACAGACAGAAAGATTGATGTCTCTTTAGAACCAGTTTCATCAGTTCCACGTGTCTGTTTCCTCAAACAGATGTACCGACAGATGAGGAAGTGGTTGCCACAGACACACACAGGGGCAGTTTGGTAAAACTAATCCCGTCCGAATTGTCCACTGAAAAAACGGACATGCTGGGGTAATTATTACATAACCAACGTTCTATAGTAATACTAGTCCCGTGCAAATAGGGCTTAAGATGCATCACTGTGCAAATATATAATTACCATAGCAATACTATGCACCAGACGAGCTAAACCACTTCTATGCTCGCTTCGAGGCAAGCAACACTGAAGCATGCATGAGAGCACCAGCTGTTCCGGACGACTATGTGATCACGCTCTCCGTTGCCGATGTGAGTAAGACTTTTAAGCAAGTCAACATTCACAAGGCCGCTGGGCCAGACGGATTACCAGGGCGTGTACTCCGAGCATGTGCTGACCAACTGGCAAGTGTCTTCACTGACATTTTCAACATGTCCCTGACCGAGTCTGTAATACCAACATGTTTCAAGCAGACCACCATAGTCCCCGTGCCCAAGAACTCTAAGATAACCTGCCTAAATGACTACCGACCCGTGGCACTGACGTCTGTAGCCATGAAGTGCTTTGAAAGACTGGTCATGGCTCACATCAACAGCATAATCCCAGAAACCCTAGACCCACTCCAATTTGCATACCGCCCCAACAGATCCACAGATGATGCAATCTCTATCGCACTCCACACTGCCCTTTCCCACCTGGACAAGAGGAACACCTACGTGAGAATGCTATTCATTGACTACAGCTCAGCATTCAACACCATAGTGCCCTCTAAGCTCATCACTAAGCTAAGGATCCTGGGACTAAACACCTCCCTCTGCAACTGGATCCTGGACTTCCTGACGGGCCGCCCCCAGGTGGTAAGGGTAGGTAACAACACATCTGCCACACTGATCCTCAACACGGGGGGCCCCTCAGGGGTGCGTGCTCAGTCCCCCTCCTGTACTCTCTGTTCACCCATGACTGCATGGCCAGGCACGACTCCAACACCATCATTAAGTTTGCCGACGACACAACAGTGGTAGGCCTGATCACCGACAACGATGAGACAGCCTATAGGGAGGAGGTCAGAGATCTGGCCGTGTGGTGCCAGGACAACAACCTCTCCCCTCAACGTGACCAAGACAAAGGAGATGATTGTGGACTACAGGAAAAAAAAGAGGACTGAGCACGCCCCCATTCTCATCGACGGGGCTGTAGTGGAACAGGTTGAGAGCTTCAAGTTCCTTGGTGTCCACATCACCAACGAACTATCATGGTCCAAGCACACCAAGACAGTCGTGAAGAGGGCACGACAAAGCCTATTCCCCTCAGGAGACTAAAAGATTTGGCATGGGTCCTCAGATCCTCAAAAAATTCTACAGCTGCACCATCGAGAGCATCCTGACTGGTTGCATCACCGCCTGGTATGGCAACTGCTTGGCCTCTGACCGCAAGGCACTACAGAGGGTAGTGCGTACGGCCCAGTACATCACTGGGGCAAAGCTCCCTGCCATCCAAGACCTCTATACCAGGCGGTGTCAGAGGAAGGCCCCTCAAAATTGTCAAAGACTCCAGCCACCCTAGTCATAGACTGTTCTCTCTGCTACCGCGACGGCAAGCGGTTCCGGAGTGCCAAGTCTAGGTCCAAAAGACTTCTCAACAGCTTCTACCCACAAGCCATAAGACTCCTGAACAGCTAATCATGGCTACCCGGACTATTTGCACTGCCCCCCACCCCATCCTTTTTACGCTGCTGCTACTCTGTTAAGTATTTATGCATAGTCACTTTAACTCTACCCACATGTACATATTACCTCAACTACCTCAACTAGCCGGTGCCCCCGCACATTGACTCTGCACCGTTACCCCCCTGTATATATAGCCTCCCTACTGTCACTTTATTTTACTTCTGCTCTTTGTTTTTCTCAACACTTTTTTTTTGTTGTTGTTTTATTCTTACTTTTTTTTTTTTTTGTTGTTTAAAATAAACGCACTGTTGGTTAAGGGCTGTAAGTAAGCATTTCACTGTAATGTCTGCACTTGTTGTATTCGGCGCATGTGACCAATAAAATTTGATTTGATTTGATTTGATCACAAATACCATGCCAGCCATATTGAATGAACTGTCAAATTGTCATGGTCTGAGGGGCTTTCATGGGTTGAACAGCCGCAACCACAGCATTGGCATGAGACGTTAGGCAATAATATGCATCACAAATACTACGTCAGCCATATTGGGTGTATCCATGAATGTACTGTTAGATTGTCATGGTCTGAGGGGCTTTTCCTGCTCTATTTCTACTTCTGAACAGCCACAGACACAGCAGGACCAGGGGACTGAGGGGAGGTTAGGAATGTTGACTTCATGCTGTGGGAGTCAGTCATTCTCAGAGAGAAGAGAACTTGTTTGTCCTGGAAGGCCAAGAGAATATTCCCAGAGAGAATGTTCCCATTATGAGGTCATAAGGAGGGGAAATAGTTCTCCTCGCATCCTCTCAGCCAAACATACTGTGGTCTTTGTTTTGTCTATGTGTTTTAGCATGCAGAGATGATGATGGAATGTATAGTTTGTATGGTTTGTTTAAGTGATAATGCCCGATAAGCCGGTGTTTGGAGGATATATTGGCACGGTTGTTGTTAGGCCCAAAATTAAGTCGAGGGCCAGCAAACCGAGCCAATATATCATCTAGGGCATTATCACTTTTATACAACGGGTTACCAACCTATTCAATTAATGATTTACATTTTTTCATTAAAAACATTATTTTGATGAATTTCTTCATACTATTTCATCCTTCCACAAGATATAGTCCCGACACAAATCTAGGGTTGCTACCCATGCCGGCTGGTCGTTCGTTCTATTGGTTCGGTTGCCAGAGACGTGACCCAGTCTTTCAGTCTTTTTGTTCTGTATCCATGGACACGACCCAGTCGTTCATTCTAAATGTTCCATTGCCATACTGGCTGGCAACGTTCTTCTCTCTTGCTTGCTAGCTAGCCAACTACGGCTAACTTACAGTCACGTCAAACGTCAAAAAGAATAACAACAGTAGCGGCATTTGCATTTGTTTAAGCTGTTTTCTAGTGACATTTATTTGGATACATCCATAACAATGAGCTAATGAGGCGCGATTTCGCCTGGCATAGAAAATGTGCTCTCTTGTCAGGACACTGTTGTTCAGAGGAGCTAGCCAACAACACAGCTAACACAATCACTTCAAACACTGAAGCTGTAAAGACTGCAAACTAGCTGCACTTCATTTCGCTTTACCTTTTTTTAATTGACATTTCTTTGTATATATTCAAAAAATGATGCCAGCTGATTCATGATTTTGACTGGCTGAGAAACGCTTTCTGCCTGTCTGTCTCGTCCCGACTCCCGACCCCAACACGTTCATTACTATGGGACAGCTGGAGATCGAATTTGAATATTGAAACTATGTTGCAAAGGTCGGAGAGACAAACAGCAAGGTTTATATAAATCTCCGCTGTTGAAAACGTAATGTTAGTCTAAAAGAAATGTGAGATAATGTCTAGATGCTTTTTATAGTGGAGATCAAGTTTATAATTTGTCTGGCTGGGCTGATGAGACAGTGGATTGCACAGTCAGATGGAACAGACTAAATAGGCATTTTAACATCATAGATTTAGCCGGTGGCAACTTGTGGAATAGACACCAGCTGGAATGCGCTTTTAAACAATCAGCATTCAGGATTAGACCCACCCGTTGTATAATAACAGACAGACACTCAGTGCTCTTTCCTATGAAGAATGTCCATGGCCTATTCAACATGGCGAACAATCAGATTCCATTAATATAATTCCATAAACCACCATTCCAGGACTGAATTGATATAAGCACAGGAAATATTGACCATGAACATCGGTGTGACATGCTGTTGCCTCTGAGTTCCCCTGGATACATGATGTTAGACTAGTGGGCTATTTATTTACACCCGCACAATCAACTTATTTTATATGGAACGAGTGTAATCATATATAAAATAAACTTTTCACAAAATTACATTAGCTAATACATGTAATCCAACCTTTGGGGTTCAATACTATAGTGATGCACATTTACCTAACATACAATCTACTGCTTAGGAAAACTGTGCTGCTGATGCTGCTACGTTTTACCTTCAAGCATAGCTGTGGAGATGGATGGTTGCTAAGCAACTAAAGCAGCAAATCTGAGGTGCCTTTGAATTAGAGGATTTTAAAGAAGTGCTTGGCTAGGTTATGTAACAATTCGGGGACCGTACTGATCAAATACATCCACAGAAAACAGAATTTGATATATGTGTTTAGTTGAGGAAGATCGCTATGATCCTTGTGATCTTGTGAAATGTAAATCTTGCATGGTCACTCACAAATACATACACTATATGCACAAAAGTATGTGGACACCCCTTCAAATGGGTGGTTTCAGCTATTTCAGCCACACCCGTTGCTGACAGGTGTATAAAATCGAGCACACAGCCATCCAATCTCCATAGACAAACATTGGCAGTAGAATGGCCTTACTGAAGAGTTCAGTGACTTGCTAGAGCTGCCCCGGACAACGGTAAGTGCTGTTATTGTGAAATGGAAACGTCTAGGAACAACAACGGCTCAGCCGCAAAGTGGTAGGCCACACAAGCTCACAGAACGGGTCCGCCGAGTGCTGAAGCGCGTAATAATCGCAACACTCACTACGAGTTCCAAACTGCCTCTGGAAGCGACGTCAGCACAATAACTGTTCGTCGGGAGCTTCATGAAACAGGTTTCCATGTTTCCAAGCCTAAGATCACCATGCGCAATGCCAAGTGTCAGCTAGAGTGGTGTAAAGCTCGCCGCTATTGGACTCTGGAGCAGTGGAAACGCGTTCTCTGGAGTGATGAATCACGCTTCACCATCTGGCAGTCCAACGGAATAATCTGGGTTTGGCGGATGCCAGGAGAATGCTACCTGCCACAATACATAGTGCCAACTGTAAAGTTTGGTGGAGGAGCAATAATGGTCTGGGGCTGTTTTTCATGGTTCGGGCTAGGCCCCTTAGTTCCAGTGAAGGAAAATCTTAACGCTACAGCATGCAATGACATTCTAGACGATTCAGCGCTTCCAACTTTGTGGCAACAGTTTGGGGAAGGCCCTTTCCTGTTTCAGCATGACAATGATCCCATGCACAAAGCAAAGTCCGTACAGAAATGGTTTGTCGAGATAGGTGTGAAAGAACTTGACTGGCCTACTAAGAGCCCTGACCTCAACCCCATCGAATACCTTTGGAATTAATTGGAAAGCCAACTGCGAGCCAGGCCTAATCGCCCAACATCAGTGCCCAACTTCACTAATGGTCTTGTGGCTGAATGGAAGCAAGTCCCCGCAGCAATGTTCCAACATCTAGTGGAAAGCCTTCCCAGAAGAGTGGAGGCTGTTATAGCAGCAAAGGGGGGAACAACTCCATATTAATGCCCATGATTTTGGAATTAGATGTTCGACGAGCAGGTGTCCACATACCTTTGGTCATGTAGTGTATATTGTAGGGTTAAATGTCTTGTAGTGTGTACAACAATTTGTTTATGTGTTTCAAAGTGCATTGATACATTGTATGATATTGAATAAAACCGGGATAAACTTTGTTATAATAGAGGGCGAGGTGAAGATAAACATGTGCTGTTGCTATGACAGCATCAACAGGAAATAGGAAGGGTCTTATACTGCCAGAGCAGTTTAAATAATTGCCTGAAAGTTGGTTGGCGAGGTCATAACTTT
Source organism: Coregonus clupeaformis (assembly GCF_020615455.1). Lineage (NCBI taxonomy): Eukaryota > Metazoa > Chordata > Actinopteri > Salmoniformes > Salmonidae > Coregonus > Coregonus clupeaformis. The sequence goes on along the minus strand of NC_059202.1, from coordinate 51,283,845 downwards.
CCCATCTGAGAAATAAACACACACGCACACACACACATACTTACGTACACATACGTACACATACACACACATTAATTAAGGGATGGCATTGATGTAACATCAAATAATGATTTTGATTTGACAATGATTTTGCACACGGTCTAAACTTTCTCTATGCAAAAATAATCTCACCCTCACCCCCTTCGCCTCCAGCAGCCCTTTTCAGTGCCCACTTCCCTGTCCCATCCCTTGCTGTGGTCACCATGCCAACCTGAGGAGGCTCTCCAGCCCCTCTGCTCTGCTTTGCGGCTTCGTCCCAAATTGCACCCTATTTCCTATATAGTGCACTAATTTTCAACAGGGCCCATAGGATCTGGTCAAAAGTAGTGCACTATATAGGGAATAGGGTGCCTTTTGGGATGTATCCTCTGTGTGTGTCTGTAGAGAATTGATGAAGTCCCAGGATAATTACTAGCTCATTATGAAGCAGAGCCCAGTTAATAGGCTGCAGCCACACACACACACACACAATCAGATGGGAAGCAATGAATAGAAAACACTCAACGATGAGGTTACATACAAAGACAGCTCTCTCTCTCTCTCTCTCTCTCTCTCTCTCTCTCTCTCATAATAAACACAGCTTTACAGAAAACAGATTGGAGAGAATTGAGAAACTATTGCCCCCCATTTATACCCACTACTACATCTCTTAATCCCTGTGTTCCAGCTCGTAGTCATAGCCATGCTCTCTGTGTGTCATACACATCTATTTTCCCCTAGAGGCCTTAGCTGCTCCAAAAAGCCAGCCAGAGCTGGTCCACCCACACAACACACACAAACACAAAATCTTGTACAGCTAACTTTGTGGGGACATACAATTCAGTTCCATTGAAAATACTATTTTCCCTAACCCCTAACCCTAACCCTAACCGTAACCCAAAAACCTAACCCTAACCCTAGCTCCTAACCCTAACCCTAAAACTATCCCTATCTCCTAACCCTAAACCTAATTCTAACCTTAACACTAATTCTAACCTTAACCATACACTCCCTAGAAATAGCATTTGACCTCGTGAGGACCAACAAAATGTCCCCAGTTGGTCATTTTTCTCTTGGTTTCTTGTGGGGACTTCTGGTCCACACACACACACACACACACACACACACACACACACACACACACAGAGAGAGTCTGGCTGGCTCTGTTCTAAACTCCAACCTCCCAGTCTATGGCTCCCATACCTCATACAGTAAGATAGAGCTAATACGTGGGTTCCAGTGATCCACACAGTCAGATACAGCTAGCTACAGTATCTTATTTTCATATTTTACTTTCTATCAATCTAGAGATAGAACATTGTACACATAGATGTTTTTATCTCTATGCATGTACAGTTGAAGTCGGAAGTTTACATACACCTTAGCTAAATACATTTAAACTCAGTTTTTCACAATTCCTGACATTTAATCCTAGTAAAAATTCCCTGTCTTAGGTCAGTTAGGATCACCACTTTATTTTAAGAATGTGAAATGTCAGAATAATAGTAGACAGAATGATTTATTTCAGCTTTTATTTCTTTCATCACATTCCCAGTGGGTCAGAAGTTTACATACACTCAATTAGTATTTGGTAGCATTGCCTTTTAATTGTTTAATTTGGGTCAAATGTTTCGGGTAGCCGTCCACACGCTTTTTCAGTTCTGCCCACAAATGTTCTATTGGATTGAGGTCAGGGCTTTGTGATGGCCACTCCAATACCTTGACTTTGTTGTCCTTAAGCCATTTTGCGACAACTTTGGAAGTATGCTTGGGGTCATTGTCCATTTGGAAGACCCATTTGCGACAAGCTTTAACTTCCTGACTGATGTCTTGAGATGTTGCTTCAATATATCCACATAATTTTCCTTCCTAATGATGCCATCTATTTTGTGAAGCGCACCAGTCCCTCCTGCAGCAAAGCACCCCCACAGCATGATGCTGCCACCCCCGTGCTTCATGGTTGGGATGGTGTTCTTCGGCTTGCAAGAATCCCCCTTTTTCCTCCAAACATAACGATGGTCATTATGGCCAAACAGTTATATTTTTGTTTCATCAGACCAGAGGACATTTCTCCAAAAAGTACGATCTTTGTCCTGATGTGCAGTTGCAAACCGTAGTCTGCCTTTTTTATGGCGGTTTTGGAGCAGTGGCTTCTTCCTTGCTGAGCGGCCTTTCAGGTTATGTCGATATATAGGACTTGTTTTACTGTGGAAATCTTTTCGCACCAAAGTACGTTCATCTCTAGGAGACAGAACGCGTCTCCTTCCTGAGCGGTATGACGGCTGCGTGTTCCCATGGTGTTTATACTTGTGTACTATTGTTTGTATAGATGAACGTGGTACCTTCAGGCGTTTGGAAATTACTCCCAAGGATGAACCAGAATTGTGGAGGTCTACAGGTTTTTTTTCTGAGGTCTTGGCTGATTTCTTTTGATTTTCCCATGATGTCAAGCAAAGAGGCACTGAGTTTGAAGGTAGGCCTTGAAATACATCCACAGGTACACCTCCAATTGACTCAAATGATGTCAATTAGCCTATCAGAAGCTTCTAAAGCCATGACATCATTTTCTGGAATTTTCCAAGCTGTTTAAAGGCACAGTCAACTTAGTGTATGTAAACTTCTGACCCACTGGAATTGTGATACAGTGAATTATAAGTGAAATAATCTGTCTGTAAACAATTGTTGGAAAAATTACTTGTGTCATGCACAAAGTAGATGTCGTAACCGACTTGCCAAAACTATTGTTTGTTAACAAGAAATTTGTGGAGTGGTTGAAATACGAGTTTTAATGACTCCAACCTAAGTGTATGTAAACTTCCTCATTCCTTCTCTCTCTCTCTGCACTTTTTCCTGGCATGCAGGGAGTCACAAAGTCAGTCACGCAGGCTCAACCATACAAACACACACGGCACTGCCAGATAGGTGACCCACATTGCAGAGGCAGAGGAAATTATTTTCCCCCCAGCCAGGCTAAGCAGCATCTCTTTCTATGAACATCAACACTACCCTATAAACCCATGGATGGCAGCCCTGTTGGAGACAACACATACAGAGAGAGAAAGAGGGGTAATTCTAGCCATAGTTACACTGGAATCGATCCATGGATGGACAGACAGACAGACCTCGATTCACTGCAGTGTGGGATGGAAACTAGACAGGAGAGAGTTTAGTGGAGGAGTCATGTCATGAAATATCATGGCCAGTCGAGGCCGCTGTTGAATTGTTTAGGTAACTATTCGTCAGGATCTATGATGAAGCACTTACGCCCCCTTGTGGTGATAGTACAGACCTGGCCAGTTGACAGCTCAACTTTATTAACGGAAAAACCTCAGACATGAATGAACTACTAATTACTTTATTTCATTAGTTCATTCATTATTTTGACCATTACTGTCATCCACACCACTAAGGTGGTATTCCTGACTTTTTTTCAAACGCAAATATCTGACAGGCAAGGACAAAATATCCAAACTCACTCAAATATCATGGAGTGGTTTGTTGATAACATTTTATTTTGTTTAATTTAAACAGAATTGTCACATACAGGAAGGCACATAATACATGAGAACAGGTAAATCATATTATTATGCACTGAAGATGAATAAGACTCTGTAATTAATCTAATCCATGTTCAGGTAAATTCTTCAGGTGTATCAAAACAGAGGAACACAAAGAATTTCTGCAGTCCCGTTTAGCAGGTACTGTAGTTAGAAATTAAAACGGTAAAACGGTAATTACGTAATAATTGCGTCGTAATTACGTTGCGGTTTGTTTGCGATTCATTGAACCAAGCAAGTACCTTCTAGGGTTGCAAAATTCCGGTAATTTTCCCCAAATTCCCAGTTGGAAGATTCCTGGAATCAAAATGTGAATAAGCAGGGAATTAGGAATCCTCCCACCAGGATTTCTGGAAAACATGGACATTTTGGGAAAGTTACCTGAGTATTGCAACACTAGCACCATCTTAAACTGGGCTGTAATCTCATACTGTATACATACAGTCAGCAGCAGGTAAATATCAACAACCCTGTCTGTGACTGACTAGGTCAACACAAACAAACAAAATAGAGGAAATGTTATTACAACAAACAAACATTAGATATTGTCCATATTTGTCATGTTAAGTCTTCATACAGATACTAGTCCTCATGCATGCCCCCCCCCCCCCACACACACATCCACACCCACACACGTCCATAAAATAGACTCCTTTTGCAAACCTGTAGTGTCCTCTGTCCACTGTGGAGTATGCAAGGCTGCTCAATGCTCAGTTGCTTCTCATTGTAATAGAGTAGCTAGCCTATCACCCATTGGAACAGAAAAAGAGTTTCAGAGGAACAGTAAAAGAACCCAATGCCTCATATCACAGTGTTATAGATAGTCCACAATTTCCTCTTGAAGGTCAACACACATCGATCAATTGGCAAATTACCCAATCAGTCCCTCCTACTTTCTCTATCACATTAATTATTACTATTGGAATTCCGTTTATTTAAATATTGAAATAGCATGGGCGACTGAGAAAAACAAATGGGTACAATTTACGGCCAAGTGGCAAACAATAATGCAGGCAGTAGGGATGGAGGTGTGAACATGCTGGTCTGGGCAGAGGAGATGTAGTCATGGTTTGTGTGTGTCTGTAAGTTGTTGTTCGTCTAAGTTTGTATATAGATATTTTTTTTTAACCCCCCAAACCCCCAACCTTCAGACAGCATCCCGTCACTTATCCATCTAGAGGGAAACAGAGAACATTCTTTCCTAAAAACAAACAAACAAGTGGTCGTTAAAAAAATCTATCGAACATATTTCACTTTTAAAATGTATCCAATAAAAGAAGTAAACAAACCAAGTCAACAACAGTTTTAAAAAATGGCTGACAAACTTCTGACTGCAGGCAAGGTAATAAAGAAGGAATGCGGATTGGCTGTAAGACACAAACCTTAAGACATAAAAGATTTTTAAAAAGATGTCCGCCTCCCTCACTCCTGTCTTGTGAACTATAGTCTCTGTAGTAGAATGTTGGGAGAGCAGAGCATCAAGGCTGAGTTGTGTGTGTGTGTGTGTGTGTTTGTGTGTGTGTATTGATGGCGTGGATAGGGTGAAGAACCACGAACCATGAACCTCTGTGACCGTAAGACAACCGTGATGCAACCGTGCCCTCTGATGATTGTGTGCCGTGACCAACCCACCAACCCTGTCAGAGACAATGGAGATTGAGATCCTATATAATGAACAGTCAGTCAGTTAGTAACCATGCTTTACCCAGCTCCCATCTTTCCCCCATCAGGCTTGCTCTATTGCAATTCTTCTGCACTATGCACGTGATCTGACTGTGTCTGGAAATTATTTGTTGTAGTGTGTTGTGGACAGCATCCCCTCTTCTGACCAATGGAGAACCTATATCTTAAACAGTCATTAGTCTCTCATGACGGACTTAACACTGCGAGACTTGTTTCTGGGTGCAGCGAATCAACCTTAACATTGCAAGAAACAGCACTGATCAAGGACTGGAACATTCTCTAGCAGTGTGGTTGTAGTTGCTGTTGTTATAATGTCTGTCGTTGTGTGTTCATTCACCCCACATTGCCGTGATATTCAGTGTTATTCTGGGTGATGAGATTAACCAGTCAGTGACCATGCTTTGCTAGCTCCATTTTCCCCCATCGGACTTCTTTTGCACTATGCACCTTCTGCATTTTACCACTTATAAATAGGCTGTTTTGTTGGAGTTCTGAGATCAGTAAGTAGATCATTTGTTGCAGTGAATGGCATGGACAGCATTAGACTATTGTCCCCCTCAGGCTGGCACCAGGACCCTCTCCACAGCACACTGTAGACTCTCCCAGTTCCTCCAGAACAGCGCCAGCAGACACATGCCCAGGAAGGTTCCCATAACGTGGCGTCTGCTCCGCAGGAGGGGAGCGGCGAACTTGGCGGCCGTGGAGACACATACAAGGATCACGGTGACAATGGCGAGCATGATGTTGATGCTTTTACCCAAAAGCACCCTGGCATCACGGGACTCGAGCTGGACGGTTTGTTGCTGCTGCTGCTGGAGCTCTAGTTTAGAGACGCGCGTCTGGCATGACTCTAGCGCCTCCTGTGGAGGGGAGGGAGAACGTGGTCAATAAACCCTGTCTAGAAAACAGCTAGCTACTGTCATTGCGCTGACGCCAGTAGCAATGCACCAGTACAGTACCTGTATGTCTCTAGCCCTCTCGTAGGCTTGGTAGGCCACTCTCTCCTCAATGCTGGCCAGCTCCTGTTTCAGGTCGGCTGTCTCGGCCTGGTGGAGCTCAGTCAGATCATTCAGCTGGTCCTCCAACCGCTCACACCTACCAGGAAATACAATTATATTTACACTGTGATTGGTCATACCTACCAGGAAATAGAATGACAAAAACACTCAAATTGGTCATTCTACCATGAATTTGAATTATAGACAATGATTGATCCATAGAGATAAAATACAATACTATTGTGTAGTATACTAGTGTTATATTTCATTCTGTGGATTGGTCATTCGCTGGCAGCATACATAGCAACAAGACCAGCTGGAGACAAGCAAAATATAACAGCAAAAAAAGAAGATTACCGATAGATGATGAGACTAACACCACCTGTGTAATATGATGTCGACGCATAAGCTTAATAAAAAAGTGATACTGGCAAGTGCAGTGAGAGGGATTACCTAACATTTTAGTTATGTTCCTGCTGTTGTAGTTACTTCTGTATTGTAATGGAGGTTTAATAATGCTGATCAAGTAATCTGACCTGTATCTCTCCTCATGAAGAACATTCTCTTTTACAACAACAGTTCCTACTGTAGTTCCTACTGAAATGGAGCTTGTCATAGTTGTAATAGTAACTTATTGAAATGGAGCTTGTACACTACATGATCAACGTATGTGGACACCTGCTCGTCGTACATCTCATTCCAAAATCCTGGGCATTAATATGGAGTTGGTCCCCCTTATGCTGCTATAACAGCCTCCACTCTTCTGGGAAGGCTTTCCACTAGATGTCGGAACATTGCTGCGGGGACTTGCTTCCATTCAGCCACAAGAGCATTAGTGAGGTCGGGCACTGATGTTGGGCGATTAGGCTGGCTCGCAGTCGGCATTCCAATTCATCCCAAAGGTGTTCGATGGGGTTGAGGTCAGGGCTCTGTGCAGACCAGTCAAGTTCTTCCACACCGATCTCGACAAACCATTTCTGTATGGACCTCGCTTTGTGCACGGGGGCATTGTCATGCTGAAAGAGGAAAGGGCCTTCCACAAACTGTTGCTACAAAGTTGGAAGCACCGGATTGTCTAGAATGTCATTCTATGCTGTAGTGTTAAGATTTCACTTCACTGGAACTAAGGGGCCTAGCCCGAACCATGAAAAACAGCCCCAGACCATCATTCCTCCTCCACCAAACTTTACAATTGGCAGGTAGCGTTCTTCTGGCATTCACCAAACCCAGATTCGTCCGTCGGATTGCCAGATGGTGAAGCATGATTCATCACTCCAAAGAAACACGTTTCCACTGCTCCAGAGTCCAAGGGCGGCGAGATTGACTCCACTCTAGCCGACGCTTGACATTGAGCAAGGTGATCTTAGGCTTGTGTGCGGCTGCTCGGCCATGGAAACCCATTTCATGATGCTCCCGACGAACAGTTATTGTGCTGACGTTGCTTCCAGAGGCAGTTTGGAACACGGTAGTGAGTGTTGCAAACGAGGATAGACGATTTTTACGTTCAGAACTCGGCAGTCCTGTTCTGTGAGCTTGTGTGGCCTACCACTTCGCGGCTGAGCCGTTGTTGCTCCTAGACGTTTCCATTTCACAATAACAGCTCTTACAGTTGACCGGGGCAGCTCTAGCAGGGCAGACATTTGACAAACTGACTTGTTGGAAAGGTGGCATTCTATGATGGTGCCACGTTGAAAGTCACTGAGCTCTTCAGTAAGGCCATTCTACTGCCAATGTTTGTCTATGGAGATTGCATGGCTGTGTGCTCGATTTTATACACCTGTCAGCAACGGGTGTGGCTGAAATAGCCGAATCCACTAAATTTAAGGGGTGTCCACACACAAATGAAGTTGGAAGTTTACATACACTTAGGTTGGAGTCATTAAAACTTGTTTTTCAACCACTCCACAAATTTCTTGTTAACAAACTATAGTTTTGGCAAGTCGGTTAGGACATTTACTTTGTGCATGACACAAGTAATTTTTCCAACAATTGTTTACAGACAGATTATTTCACTTATAATTCACTGTATCACAATTCCAGTGGGTCAGAAGTTTACATACACTAAGTTGACTGTGCCTTTAAATAGCTTGGAAAATTCCAGAAAATGATGTCATGGCTTTAGAAGCTTCTGATAGGCTAATTGACATCATTTGAGTCAATTGGAGGTGTAACTGTGAATGTATTTCAAGGCCTACCTTCAAACTCAGTGCCTCTTTGCTTGACATCATTGGAAAATCAAAAGAAATCAGCCAAGACCTCAGAAAATAAATTGTAGACCTCCACAAGTCTGGTTCATCCTTGGGAGCAATTTCCAAACGCCTGAAGGTACCACGTTCATCTGTACAAACAATAGTACGCAAGTATAAACACCATGGGACCACGCAGCCGTCATACCGCTCAGGAAGGAGACGCGTTCTGTCTCCTAGAGATGAATGTACTATGGTGCGAAAAGTGCAAATCAATCCCAGAACAACAGCAAAGGACCTTGTGAAGATGCTGGAAGAAACAGGTATAAAAATATCTATATCCACAGTAAAACGAGTCCTATATCAACATAACCTGAAAGGCCGCTCAGCAAGGAAGAAGCCACTGCTCCAAAACCGCCATAAAAAAGCCAGACTACGGTTTGCAACTGCACATGGGGACAAAGATCGTACTTTTTGGAGAAATGTCCTCTAGTCTGATGAAACAAAAATAGAACTGTTTGGCCATAATGACCATTGTTATGTTTGGAGGAAAAAGGGGGTGGCTTGCAAGCCAAAGAACACCATCCCAACCGTGAAGAATAGGGGTGGCAGCATCATGCTGTGGGGGTGCTTTGCTGCAGGAGGGACTGGTGCACTTCACAAAATAGATAGCATCATGAGGAAGGAAAATTATGTGGATATATTGAAGCAACATCTCAAGACATCAGTCAGGAAGTTAAAGCTTGGTCGCAAATGGGTCTTCCAAATGGACAATGACCCCAAGCATACTTCCAAAGTTGTAGCAAAATGGCTTAAGGGCAACAAAGTCAAGGTATTGGAGTGGCCATCACAAAGCCCTGACCTCAATCCTATAGGAGGCCTACAAACCTGACTCAGTTACACCAGCTCTGTCAGGAGGAATGGGCCAAAATTCACCCAACTTATTGTGGGAAGCTTGTGGAAGGCTACCCGAAACATTTGACCCAAGTTGAACAATTTAAAGGCAATGCTACCAAATACTAATTGAGTGTATGTAAACTTCTAACCCACTGGGAATGTGATGAAAGAAATAAAAGCTGAAATAAATCACTCTCTACTATTATTCTGACATTTCACATTATTAAAATAAAGTGGTGATCCTAACTGACCTAAAACAGGGAATTTTTACTAGGATTAAATGTCAGGAATTGTGAAAAACTGAGTTTAAATGTATTTGGCTAAGGTGTGTGTAAACTTCCGACTTCAACTGTATAGTGTTTATGACTGTGACCTGACCTGTATCTCTCCTCCTGTAGCGTCTGGGTGATGAAGCCATAGTCTTTCTTGAACTGGGTTCTGAATCCCTCCATGTCCTCCTCCAGTTGCCCCTGGGCCTCCCTGATCTCCCTCACCTCCTCCGTGGTCAGGCCCAGCCTCCCCTGGCTGTCCCCAGCCTCCAGGATCTGCCCTGGGGTCACCACAGCCCCGACACCCACTTCTAGACCCAACCCAACGCCCAGAGCCATTGCGTTCCCGTTGCTGTCCGCCGACAGGGATGTGCCCGAGGAACACTCGTCATCGCTGGTGTACTTGGGCGTGGGTGTGGCGGCGGGGGTGGGGGTCTTCCCGCCCACTATGGTGGCGCTCCCACTCAAGGCCCGCCCAGTTCCTTCAGAGTGGAAGGGAGAGGGCGTGTCGAGGGAGGTCTTCAGGTGAGCGATGTTGTCGGCACTGCCAAACTTGTTCCTGAAGAAAAATAGAAAAAATATGATTATTATCTATCGTCATAGGACACAGATTTGTTAATATATGGTGGCCTGATCAATCCGTATCCACTGCAGCCAGGGTGTGTGATAAGACAAGCTGTCTCTTCTGTCCAAGAACCAAAATCCCTCCACTGTGTACACACACACACACACACACACACACACACACACACACACACACACACACACACACACACACACACACACACACACACACACACACACACACACACACACACACACACACACACACACACACACACACACACACACACACACACACACACACACACACACACACACACCACAGCTACACCCACCCACTGACACACCCACATGGTCAGCATGGAGCACTGCATCAGTACCTGATGAGGTTAGCAAAGTCCCGGGGCTTGCTGAAAAAGAAGGGTGGCGAGAGCGAGACGCCAGGCCCTACTGTCTTGATCTTGTCCAGGGGGTGTCGTCCACTACCACTGCTCACATTGCTCACGGTGTGGCTCAGCATGTCCCTGGAGCTCTCTTTAGAGATGCTGTGGTGTTTGGAGCTGGTGTCCTTTTCACTGCTGTCCTTCATCTTTTTATGATACTGTTCCAGCTTTTTCTGCATGTGGGCAATGCTGTGGGCTGACTTCTGGTTCTTCTTCTCAAACACATGCTTGATGCGCCCCACCTGCATTTTCAACATTTACATACGGGGCATATTTAGCAATCAGATGCTATTAACCAGAGTGACTTGCAATCAGTGCATTCATCAAAGGTGTCACGATCAATGAAACCCTATCTGCAGCAAAATCAATGCTAGTAAGAAAATACAAGTGTGTGTGCAAGAAAGAAAAGTACAACCTTTAAAAAGTTAAAAGGTAATCACCTGCTGCTTGTCAGCACTGTTCACCAGTTTCAGGTACTCTGCCACATTGTCGTCTCGCAACTCCTGCTCAATCTTCAGCTGCTCTGTCACCTTGGGAAGGAGAAGAAGGATACTTTATGGTCCATGTTCCTTACAGAAAAGTATGTGGTCATACGCACATCCTTAAAAACGTAGGTGCTGGACTAATAAAGAATACTTGTAAAGAACAGGAAGGCCCGCACACTGTTTATGCTCCCAATTCACCGCTTTATTGATAACGTTTCCATCTGAAACGGATCTTCATCAGGTCAAACAGACTGAGTGCTCATATCCCAAAATATACACATTTCACATTTCGCACAATTCAATTCACTTTTGCGCATAGTTAATCACAATTAATCACAGAGGTACATACAGTGCATTCGGAGATATGGGGTGAAGGTGAAGGTTCACCTTCCAACAGGACAACGACTCTAAGCACACAGCCAAGACAACGCAGGAGTGGCTTCGGGACAAGTCTCTGAATGTCTTTGTGTGACCCAGCCAAAGCCCGGACTTGAACCCGATAGAACATCTCTGGAGAGACCTGAAAAAAAAGCTGTGCAGCAACACTCCCCATCCAACCTGACAGAGCTTGAGAGGATCTGCAGTGAAGAATGGGAGAAACTCTCCAAATACAGGTGTGCCAAGCTTGTAGCGTCATACTCAATTAGACTCAAGGCTGTAATCGCTGCCAAAGGTGCTTCAACAAAGTACTGAGTAAAGGGTCTGAATACTTATGTAAATGTGATATTTTTAATAAATCAACGTAACATATTCAGAAAGAAGAAGACATGGTCTGATATCAAACTCTTGGTTCAGACCTTTAGGAGACATGGTGGATCAATTGTGAATCCAATACAATTATTTTCTCAGTAATATATTATCAGTATCTCCCCCCTCCTAGGAGCCTTAACATGTTCGATACCAATGTACTGTATCTCAGAGAGCTGATGTGACGAGCCTCCATTAAATGCGGGACCACAGGCTTTCTCTGATCAAAAGTCCTGAAACATTTGATCTCAATACAGTTCTCTGTTTCCAAAACTAGAATCTGCTACGAATAGAGTGGGCTAAGGTTTGTAGACTTTACCCTTTGCCAAAGTTTCAAAAAAGTGTGTTGTTTAGAAGGAGTGCAAGGGCGAATTGAGTTATTACACACACGCACTTCACAGACTAGGCGTTCCCTAATGGAAATATGCAAATACATGCTAGAACGAGCCAATAGGGTCTCGCTAGCTCGTGCTTGGCTCTGCCCACATCTTGCTTGTTCTGTCCACTATGACAAATGTACTCCCATTCAGAGTATGTGAGCGGAGCGAGGAGCGGAACGTGCCCAATTTGACTGGAGCGTGGAGACACATTCCCAAAGGTTGGCGCGTCGGCCTTCTCGCCTGCTCCAATTTCGCTCCAGTAGCGCTCACTTCACCAGCTCAGGGCATGCCCGTCCCAGCATGCATTTGTAGTCTACTTGTGTGCTGCTATAGCCCCTTGCTTTAGCTACTGTCATGGAGTTCGCTAAATATTTTCATAAAGAAACTGATAAAAACACACAGGTGCTAAATCAAGGTGACATACAAAGACGAGGACCAAGAGCAAGAGAGGGAGTGCAATGATGTGGTGTCCACAACTAAAGAATCATTGTGGAATCTGAAAATACACTTACCCAAAAGTATGATGTGTACTTACTACGTGCTAAAATAAAGGAACGAGGTGGGTAGCTGACTGTGTCATTGTAGCAAAGTATTTATAAGCCAAATATCAGATCTCTAAAATGTTTCCTTCATTTTTGTTCTATTATCTATACAAAAGGCCATAATTGAGTTTGACCCAATAGAACTGGCATATTCCCACGTTCAAGGAGCATTCTGTTTTGATTGGGTTATTTGGCCTAAAAACCTTTCGATTTTTTTTTAAACAACTCTGCATCTCTGCCCAGCCTGGCAAGAGTGGTCAAAAGGGTGTTTAGCATCCCCAGTGGCTCTGCAAGCGTGGAGAGGATATTCTCCGCCGCTGGCCTGCTCTCCAGGCACCATCGCATGAGCCTGAAGCCACAGACTGGCCAAACTCTTGTTTCTAAAAATGAATTCTAAGTCACTGAGCCTAATAAGTCATTTTTCATTTTATTTCTATTTAATTGTAAGTAAGCCACAGCCTATATGCGCAATTTATAGACTATAATGATTTACAACAAAATGTTGTTTAAATGCTGCGCGCTTTATTGTGTCGCACTCGCAAATCTTTCACAATGTACTTTGTAGGCTATAGCTTTGAAATAATTGAAATAATATAGCTTAAATAATTGATTTTTGTTCCTTCTTAGGCTTCCTGTCTGGCTCCTATTTAGAGTGTTTATATGCTGTTTAATACGACGTAGCCTATTTGAAATGATGTTCGCTTCTTACATTCAACTTTTCATGTTTATTCAAATACTTTTCATTCAAATCCATATGGTTTGGTTTCGATACTTAAAAACCAATTAGTAGGTCCAGGTAGTCACAAAAATAGATGGGTGTTGGTTAAATTGTGATTCTAATGAATGGAGTGAATTTGGATCGGGAGTTTTTTTTCCTGTGAGAGTGGAGCAGAGTGGTAGGAAAGGACATGGAGCGCCAGAGCAGTGGGCAACTCCACTCACATACTCTGCTCCCATTGGAAACGACAGGCTGTGGTCTATCTTGGGTTAGTGATACAAATCTTTGATAATACTGTTTGTCCATTTTGAGACGCCGTAGCCAGTATACACTTCCTCAAAATAGTCCGAATTAATCTAAGATAACTCAAGAAATTAATTTAATTTTGACATTTTTGCGGAGGAGATCTTAGTTGCTCAATTTGACATCTAACTAAGATGTTTGGTGCAGTATTTCTCAATGAAAAAATGTGCATGAAAACTAGTCATCTCTCGTTGAATGACAAAAGACATTATTGAAGAATCCCTACCGTTGACCAATCACAGATGAAGGGGCGTAGACTTTGGCTACCGACTTAGGCTTGCCGTGAGAAAAAATGTTGTGTCCAAAACGAAGAAAAACTTCACAAAATGTCATCATAATATATACACTAACTCTTCCGAACTCTTCAGGCTGGGAAGCATGTGGATGCCTTAATGGTCATGCGAGGTGAAATGTGTATATTTTGCAATGTGAGCACTCAGTCCGTTTGACCTGACGAAAATCTGTTTTGGATCGGTACGTTGTCAATAAAGTGGTGAATTGGGAGCATAAACGGGCCTTCTTGTTCTTTACCATGATCCTTATAGTCCACAGAATTTGTTTTTATTTTAACCCAAACCTGCTAGGCACACAAACACATTGTATAATGGCAGGGTATAATGGCAAGAGATTGCATCTAGGATACTTATGCCAGGAACCTTCTTGCGGGCCACTCCCCACAAGATTTTCCAATCGGCCTTTGGATCCCTCCTGTTGCTAGCCCACCATTCTAAACTCTAGGAGATCTTTATAACCATTAAACAACAAACCCTGAGGATCTTCTGCTGCAGGCTGTTGAGTCCGGGGGGAAGGGAGCGGTAGGAGGAGTCTAGGCTGCGGTGGGAGGAGTCGAGGTAGCGTTGGGAGTCTGGGATGTCGCTCAGGTCCAGATCCAGGTTGTTTTCCGAGCTGCCGCGATGCATCGACTCCGGAATGTTCTGGGAGTTCCCTTCGCCACTGCTCCGTTCCGCCTGCCAGAGACAACCACAGAACCTTCAGTCAGACAGACACAATGCTATACAATTCATCTTTATTTATCCATTATACAGAGACAATGGAAGTAGTTATTTTTACTGTCACAGTACCCAGCCCCACCACACAATGGAAGTGTTTGGTAACACTTTAGATAAGGTACATAAGTACACTTTACATAAGGGTTAATAAACTAATCCACAGAGAGCTGCAGAGGAGGGCTGGCAGCAATCTCAGACAATATTACAATGTAACATTCAATCCCCTAACTGACATGAGACATATTCCAAATGCCACCGGAAAGCTCAACCTTATCATTATTGACACAAAGGCTTTTTCAAATATGTGTTCCAACTACCTATTTTTCTGGTGCTGTATTGTGTGTATGTGTGTGTGTGTGTGTTGCTCTGTCATTATTTTGACCTAGATGTACACGCTCTATTTCTCATAATCATAACACATAATATGGCCGTCATATTTGTTGGACGCTACAGCATAAACAAATTAGAATTTGGGTCCCAAAATATAACAGGTGTACAATAAGGGCTTTACACACACACACACACACACTCACTTTGTTCTATCCTCATGGGGACCAAACATTTTGGGGATTTTAGGTCCCCACAAGGATGGAAGAACCAACACCCTCCCCCCCACCACACACACACACACACATACAGGATAATGACCCAGCGACACACTTACTGTACTAGACAGTCGCCGTGGGTTTTACTGCAATGATGCACCACTTTCCTATGGCATCAACACATTTCTCATGGCTGCACCGCACTCCGAAAATCAGTAATAGAAAGTAGCTAGTCATTGGTTTTACTGTAATGCACAATTTTTCTACGACAGCAACTCATTGTTATATTATTTGTCTATATGGCATCAAGTCAAAACATCCCTTTCATTTTCCAATGGCATCAACACATACAATTTCCCTCACAGTACTAGTAAGTGGCTTTCTGGTTTTACTGTAATGAACCATTTTCCTACGGCATTGACACAGTGTTATTCTTTTCCTATGGAATCAGCACATTGTTATCATGCTGATCCTGTTAGAGTAGTAATAGTGTTTTTAGATAAGTAAAATGGTGGTACTAATCAGATATTATATATATTCGTCGCCAAACCCACTGGCTCCAGGTCATCTATAAATCACTGCTAGGTAAATCCCCGTCTTATCTTAGATCACTGGTCACCATAGCAACACCCACCCGTAGTCTGCGCTCCAGCAGGTATATCTCACTGGTCATCCCCAAAGCCAACACCTCCTTTGGCCACCATTCCTTCCAGTTATCTGCTGCCAATGACTGGAACGAACTGCAAAAATCTCTGAAGCTGGAGACTCTTATCTCCCTCACTAACTTTAAGCGTCAGTTGTCAGAGCAGCTTACCAATCACTGCACCTGTACACAGCCATTCTGAAATTAGCCCACCCAACTACCTCATCCCCATATTGTTATTTATTTTGCTCATTTGCACCACAGTATCTCTATTTGCACATCATCTTTTGCACATCTATCATTCCAGTGTTAATACGAAATTGTAACTATTTTGCACTATGGCCTATTTGTTGCCTTACCTCCATAACTTACTACATTCGCACACACTGTATATAGATTTTCTGTTGTATTTTTGACTTTATGTTTTGTTTACCCCATATGTAACTCTGTGTTGTTGTTTTTATCGCACTGCTTTGCTTTATCTTGGCCAGGTCGCAGTTGTAAATGAGAACTTGTTCTCAACTGGCTTACCTGGTTAAATAAAGGTGAAACATTTTTACATACCAGGCTGTTGGGCTCTGGTAGGGACTAGAATCTACACCACAACTGACTAGAAACAACCATTGGGGCTAGGGTTTTTGTAGTTGCCAGCTTGTTGCCAGTTTTGCAGTCTCCTGTTCATATAGCTTTCACTAAACTACAGTATCATGTTCCTCACAGAGTTTAAGTGAACTATCTTGGCAAAACCTTGTGAATATTAAGTATGTGAGAAGTTAATCATTACGAGAAAATAGAATAATTCACACTTCTGAAGTCATAGTGTTAGCCATTTATTTACTGACTGAATATCAAAGCCATGTGAGATAAAAAGGCTTAAACCATTGATTTATATAATTTCTGAAACATACAAGGAAAGATAAAAAAAACATAAACTACTTCAGAATGCTGTAGCCTAATCCTTGATCAATATAGGTTCCCAACAGCACTTACTGTTAACGATTTATAACACTGAATACCACCAAGGCAATGCAAGAGGAAAAATCACATAAGGACAACAACAAACTACTGTAGGAGAATGTTGTAGCCTAACCCTTGATCAATGGACTATGACACAGCTTGTGTCCCAAATGGCACCCTATTCCTTATGTAGTGTACTACTTTTGACCAAGGCCCTATGGGCTCTGGTTAAAAGTAGTGCACTATAAAGTGAATAGGGTGTTATTTGGGTAAAGACAGCTATCAAAACAACAACAAACAACTGTAGAATGCTGTAGCCAATTCCTTGATTAATGAGCTGTAACACAGTTTGCTGGTTACCAGACCAGCACTAATAATCAATAAACACATCATGGTGGTGACCCAACCAGATTTACCAGCCTTTCAATCCTACTTAACATTTCAACAATGTTGTGTTGCAGAACACAAGGTTATGTATTGCATGATAAGTTAACCTACATGACGCGTTACATTTGACATCTAGTGTTAAAGCTACCTATCTGCCCCATGACTGTCAGATGAAACATTGAGAAGGTCAAGAAACAGGCTGGTTAAGTTGTTTTGACACACACAAAAAGAGAGAGAGACACACACCACACAAACACACGCACATTCAGACACACACTTTCAGCTCAGCGCTTCCTCTTTTCATTCCTGTCACTGTCAGTCGCCCTATTTTTTTTTTTTTTTAAACTGTATTAAACTCTTGGTATATTAAGTAACACCAAAGTTGCTGGCAATCTTATCTTTGTCTTCATACAACATTTATACTCCCACAAGGGTTAGATGTGTTTTGCAAGGCCACAACAGAGGCATGCATACTCCTGCTTGGTTTTGAAACTGCAACATTTTAGTCACTGTCACTGATGTAGAGAGGAGTAGGCAGGATGCCAGGTTTAGAACTACTGAATTTATTTAAGCACCATATATCAAAGCGAGACAAAACCCAAACGCTGTTGTGCTCAAAATATATCTTCATAAACAAAAAGGCACAGGACGAACCCAAAGTGCAAAATATAAAGTACTCAGGAAACAGTAGGAGAGATTCCTCTCAGGAAAACAAGTAACATTTACAATGACCGACAAAGACAAATGGCAGAGGGACTATATATACAGTGATAGAGTGGGGATTGGAACCAGGAGTGTGTGTAATGATGACGAGACAAGTCCGGGTTGATGAGTGAAGGGCGTTTGCCAGCAGTAGGTTCGGCAGCAGCTAGAAGAGCTGGACAGGAGGGGGAGCCAAAGCGAAGGCTGGTGTGACAGTCACTTTGTCTCTCACTGGCACTAATTTATTATGATCTTACCCTTGGTGAAACTCAACCTGCCACACTAGGTTTCTTATTTTTTTGTGATCAAGTTTTTTTTGTTCTTTTTGTTGGCAAGAAAAACAAAAAAACACAAGCCAACAGACATTACACAAATACACATTTATCCCACAGTACCTGCTTACTTAAGTACATATCTTAAAGTAATGATTTTATACTGCCAAGTGTTGCAGTCCATATGTTAATATTCTCTGATTTTGCACCATGCAGTCGAGAGATTGACAGTTCAAGTTGAGCTATGTCCATGAATAAATAAATACATTTCTGATGTGGCAGAGTGTGTGGGGCTTGCCATCGTAAGGCAACCATTCTCTTGGCTGCTGTTGGGCCGGCAAGCCAGATCTTTCTCTGCCTGTATGTTAAGTTCAGTGAAGAGTCATCATTAAGCAGTAGCACATTGGGCAGACATGGGGTGGGTTTAGACAAAATGCCTGAAAATGATGAAGCAACATATTGCCGAAAGGAGAAAACCTCTGGGCATTTCCAGACCATATGAATAAATGTGCCAGGATTACCCTGGGGGCAGAGTATACAGACAGAGGTTGAGTATATGTTCATCTGGAAAGTTTTCACATAACTCATGGGCATGAAAATGTGATATTGGACCAGACAGCACTCCAGTTAATATCTACTGCTGGTATATAATTGTTCCATTTTGAATAGATTGAATAGATATGTTGATTTGAGTAGGAATAGAGTGCCTTCGGAAGGTATTCAGACCCCTTTATTTATTCCACATTTTGTTAGGTTACAGCCTTATTCTAAAATTGATCTACACATAATACCCCATAATGAAAAAGCAAAAACAGGTTTTTAGAAATGATTGCAAAAAAACTTTTTAAAAAACTGAAATATTACATTTACATAAGTATTCAGACCCTTTACTCAGTACTTTGTTGAAGCGCCTTTGGCAGCGATTACAGCCTTGAGTCTTCTTGGGTATGACGCTACAAGCTTGGCAACCCTGTATTTGGGGAGTTTCTCCCATTCTTCTCTGCAGATCCTCTCAAGCTCTGTCAGGTTGGATGGGGAGCGTTGCTGCACAGCTATTTTCAGGTCTCTCCAGAGATGTTCGATCAGGTTTAAGTCCGGGCACTGGCCCGAAGCCACTCCTGCGTTGTCTTGGCTGTGTGCTTAGGGTCGTTGTCCTGTTGGAAGGTAAACCTTCGCCCCAGTCTGAGGTCCTGAGTGCTCTGGAGCAGCTTTTCATCAAGGATCTCTCTGTACTTTGCTCCCTTCATCTTTCCCTCGATCCTGATTAGTCTCCCAGGCCCTGCCGCTGAAAAACATCCCCACAGCATGATGCTGCCACAACCATGCTTCACCGTAGGGATGGTGCCAGGTTTCCTTCAGACGTGACACTTCGCATTCAGGCCAAATAGTTCAATCTTGGTTTCATCAGACCAGATAATCTTGTTTCTCATGGTCTGAGAGACCTTTAGGTGCCTTTTGGCAAACTCCAAGCGGGCTGTCATGTGCCTTTTACTGAGGAGTGGCTTCCGTCTGGCCACTCTACCATAAAGGCCTGATTGGTGGAGTGCTGCAGAGATGGTTGTCCTTCTGGAAGGTTCTCCCATCTCCACAGAGGAACTCTGGAGCTCTGTCAGAGTGACCATCGGGTTCTTGGTCACCTCCCTGACCAAGGCCCTTCTCCCCCGATTACTCAGTTTGGTCGGGCGGCCAGCTCTAGGAAGAAAAAAACTGTTTTCGCTTTGTCATTACGGGGTATTGTGTGTAGATTGATATATATACTGTGGGGAGAACAAGTATTTGATACACTGCCGATTTTGCAGGTTTTCCTACTTACAAAGCATGTAGAGGTCTGTCATTTTTATCATAGGTACACTTCAACTGTGAGAGACGGAATCTAAAACAAAAATCCAGAAAATCACATTGTATGATTTTTAAGTAATTAATGTGCATTTTATTGCATGACATAAGTATTGCATGACTTTCAGTAGGAGATGTGTCTCCTGTATGAGAGCTATATCAACAATTTTCAGACGGAATACATCTAGACAGCTCGTCCTTTTGTGTGGAATTTTGAGCCCACGTGCGTTAAAAGAAAGTATATTGAGATTAGTCATTATTCCGGTTAATTGTTTTTATTGCTGATGAATGGACATCTACAAAAGATTACCTCCAAATTATTTGACTGACAGTATTTAGACTATAGCAAGGTCCTGACCCATTCCCTAAGACGTACAAAGACAGACACATATTCCCAATAACCCTACCCAAGAAAACCCCAAGGGATCGAGCAGGAGTCAAAATGGATCTACAACCCGGCCCACTGGGAGTGTGGACTCAAGCTCATCTCCCCAACCAATCCTGAAAAAAAGAGAACCAAGCTTAAAAGAAAGTGAAAAAATCTAATATTGATAATAATCCCCCCTCAAAAAATTATAATCATGACAGTAATAATTGGCCTGATAATAGAAAAGTATGTAGAAAAGAGAAACAGAAAAAGACCTATATACTGTACTGTAAATGATTAACCAAAACAAATTGATCAAGTTATTCAAGACTTTAATTGGTCAATTAAGGCAAGCTAGGCCTGTTTAAGTAGGCCTACTCTAAAGAAAATGATCTGTGTTAGTGTAGGCCAGGGTTTCCCAAACCCGATTTGTTTTTTGCCCTAGCATTACACAGCTGATTCAAATAATCAACTAATCATCAAGCTTTGATCATTTGAATCAACTGTGTAGTTTTAGGGCAAAAAACAAAACGTGCACCACTTGGGGTCCCAAGGTTAGCTGCTCTGTTCCCCGAGTCAACTTGATGGTTGCTGGGTAGAGGAGGAAGGCTTGGTAGGCGGCCTCCCGTGCCTTGTTCATCAGCAGGTAGCAGGGCATGTGTCTGCTCCTGGTGTGCGCACTGAAGTTTTGGGGATATACTCTGTTAAGTAGGAAATGGCATTGTTCTTTTCAATTCCTTCTTCTAGATTGATTAAAAGAAGGTTCTCTCTCCTTGCTCAATCTTCCATCTCGAAAAGCTTGGATTCTAGAAGTACAAGCTTGGGTTCTAGGGGTTCAAGAGATTCTCCATGTTTGGTAATAGTGGCCTCAGAATTTCCCACACGCTTGGACAAAGAAACACAGTCATCGCGCAGCTCTTTGATGTCTTTCTTGTATTCATTCAGGCCGGATTTCAGCTCATCCAGGCGGGCATTGAGGCAAGAAAACCGCTTGTCTGAGTTGGCCTCAGCTCGTGCGAAGTGTTTCTCCAATACAGCTTCGAAAGATTTGGATAAAGTCTCTTTCTCGCACGATTCAATGCTGCGGGTCTTAGTAGCATAATCAAGCGTTTCTGGGGCAGGTGCGTAATGGGGAAGGTTGCGTTTTTGTAGGCTATAACCGAAAGTTAATCGATTAGCGCAAATAGCTTGGTGGTAGTTCAAACTATCATGAATTCGGGAGGCGAGGGGGTATAGTAGCCTACGAGGAACTGCTAGGCTGCGATCTTTCTCAGATCACGTCACCTGATGCCTCTCCTTTCTGACGCCAGACACTAGGTTTCTGTGTGATACAGTGAGAAAGCGTGTGATGTTATAAACATCATAAAGACTATAACGTAGGTCTGCACAGATCTTGGTAGGATCTGGGTTGAACCATTATGGTTTTACAGATACACTGTAAGAACTACTACCTGTAGCCTTTAGTTTACTTACACATGCATCTACTCAGGCTTTATCTGTCATTCTATCGTAGCATGTGGCTACTGTATATGTATAAATACTGTAGAGACAGAACAGAACGCTCTCTTCACAACATCTCTGCCTGTCTCTCTCTCCAGCCTCCGTCTCTTTCTCCAGCCTCTCTCCCTCTAACTGCGTGTCAAGCTTCCCTAAACAGAGGCCTCATTCTCTGCAGAGAACAACTCATTGTCCAGCCTCCAGCCTCTGCCCAGGACTGTGGTCCAACGGCCCAGCTAATGCATATGGATCCTCTGTCCTGACTCAGTCAGTGTCTTCTGACATATGGGCCCTGGGTGGGACGAGTTTAATCTTATTTTAGAGATGATGTCCCAATACAACACTGTATTTTAATCGTTCAGAAACTCAAAATGGTACTCTGTCAGACTTCGAGAGAGAAGCTGGTTACATGTCCTCTTTGATGAGGAAGTGGCGAGAAGTGTGTGCGTGTGTGTCTGGTCCGATTACCAGTGGTGTATTTGAGTTCAGAGACAGACACAAAGACCTGTCTGTTTCTGCCCCAGAGTTACCCAGAATGCACGGCATGTTAGTCTGGCTCTGGCACCACTGGAAAACGCTTGAGGCAACAGCTCTTCGATTCTATGCCTTCGGTTCGAAAACAAACCATTTAGGCTATTTCTGGTTTAGATTGAAGCTTGAAGCTGCCATTGCGGTTTTAGTACTGAAAGGTGCCATGATGTGGAACATAGAAATATAAATAAATGAAGGGAGAGGTTTGGTGCTCGGATGACTTCTATATTGACGACTCTTGGCTTGAATTTACTAACGGTACAGCCTGCAGCTGGGGCAAAGACCGACATGAGTGGGTGATCTTGGAAATAATAGTACTCATCAGAAAAACAAAACTACTAGCATTCACATTTACTGCACACCTCCTCCTTGTCGCACTATAACTTACGCTGCCGTTCATCTCGCATTTCTACACGACTCTGACTCTCAAACTGCTTCTCAATCTGTACTTCTCTTTGGATGAGAGACTCTTCTAAATTAATTAAAGCTAATAAGAAAGTGTACTGACTGTACTCCCAATCTGACTTGGAGCTGCTCTCGTTTTCACTTAAGCATTTCCCTAAGGCTGCGCGGAGGTATACTATATGACAGAGGGAAAGGAGAGGAGGGAAGGTGGGGAGGTCCCTGGGTGAGGACTTATAGAGAGGAGACAGAGAGGAGAGAGGATTCTACTAATGTAGGAGACAGCGATGGGCGAGCAATGTTGGGGCCTCACTGGGTCCAGAGTCTCGTGGGCCATTTCCACTGCAGGGATTTAAACCTGTGCTTGGTCTAAAAAGACTCAGACTTTTGTGTTTCCATCATGGCTGAAACAGGGGGGGGACAGCCTGGGGCCGGTCATACATGGCCCTACTCTTACCGATAGGGTTGTCACAATACCAGTATTGCGATACTTGGAAGTATTGTGGCAAGGAAACAAAACATGAAGCGGACTTCATTACTTAAGAAAAAACGTTGCAAACACACAGCCTTCTGTTATATCACACAATATTTGACATACAGCAGCTTTTTAAAGGACCATAGAGGTAAGTCTGCCTCGTGTTTTCTTCTTTGCCATGGAAAAGCGAGTATCATGGTATCGCGATACTGGTATCGTAACCAAGATGGAGGACTTTCAGAGGAGGGAGCCTGCCTCAGCTGTAAAGGAGCATCTGCCTGCTCCTCTGTCCACTAGCTAGCAGTCTCTTCTCTGGCACAAGAGGCCCTGCTTCACACAGTGTTTACCAACCAATTATAGTGATTCACATTGAATCACACACAGTTCAACGAACATCAACCTGCCTGAACAGAACGCACACACAAACACACACAGACGTACACAAAAACACACACAGACACACTCGCTACAATCTTCATTTCAGTGTGTCAGTCAGTAGCAGCGATAGACAAGTCTATGTGCAGACAGGGTGCACTGAGGTCAGGAGAATGTGAGCATGCGCGACTCCGGTGATTGTACGCAAGGTAGCGTCAATCAGACCAAACCCAGCACAACCTTCCTAGCACTAGTGTTATCATGATACAAACATTTTGACTTCGATACCGATATCACGATACTCAATACCAAAACGATACCACGGCAAAAAAAGAAAGCGCAGAGAATTTTCCACGTTTTTTCAGGTTTTAGCTCTCAAAATCACACTTTAATAGAAAAACAACAAAACTGGATGTTTTAAGTCCACAACAATGCTTGAACCACATCAGGGGACCACTTTTGAGGTCTGGGAAAAACAACAACTCAAGTCCATTGACAGACAACTTGTTCGGCCATGTTCAGGGCCAGTAGAGCATTAACCTTTTCACATGAGTTCCAAATATCTCTTAACGGTCGCCCCAGTGTGAGTTTTTTATGCACGTGATGTCAGAATGTACTCACTGTTCCAAAATGTGATTGTTACGCAACAGGACAGTTAACATGCGCTGCCTGCTAATTATCTATAGGTTATGTTTCAATTATTTTCTAACAAGTTGTATTTTCTAACAACAGTGTTCCGCCTCCTCATTAATTCACATAGAAGTAGCCCATTTCAGTGTTTTACGGACAATTTATGTTTGAGGCTTTACTGAGCCGGACAAACTCTTCGAGGAGAGCCCTTCCCCATTTTTTCCGCACATCAAGTATGCAGACATTTGCTCAGTCTTGCACGAATTGGCAAATTGTCTGGCTGGCGCTTGCATTGCCTTCCTTGTTATTTTCCTTACAAATAATAACTTTGGACATGTGTGTGTTCCTATCAAATCAAATCAAATTTTATTGGCCACATGCGCCGAATACAACAGGTGTAGACATTACAGTGAAATGCTTACTTATAGCCCTTAACCAACAATGCATTAATTTTTTTATAAAAAATGTAAAATAAAACAACAACAAAATAGTGTTGAGAAAAAAAGAGCAGAAGTAAAATAAGATAACAGTAGGGAGGCTATATATACAGGGGGGGGGGGTACCGGTGCAGAGTCAGAGGCCTATGATTGTAAGTGCCCTATTTTCTGTTTATCGTGTTGTCGTTTCTACTGTAGCATGAAGTATGTACGTATGTATGTATGGAGCATAATGTATTTACAGTTTTATACAAGTACTGGTGACAAATCATGCATTCCGATTATTGCATTGATTGTAAAGGACACCTATGATGTGTGTAAAATACTTTTTTGAAGGTTGTACTGATTATAATGAGCTAATGCTAAGCTATTTGCCAGCTATGTGTGGCGCCATGTTTGTTGACATTATACAATGCATTCTGGGTGTCACGTAAACATCTGTTAGACCAAAGATGTTATAATGAGGTGAAGGAATGGTTCACTCATCTTTTGAGTAAACTTCCGGAAGTGAATGAAGGGAAGTGAATGATCGTAAACGACACACCCCCTTCAACATGCATACTGCAAACAGACCAAACTCATCTTGTCTCCTCTTATTATCTTTGGTTGATGAGAAAAAACAAACATGGCGGCACGCACAAACTACCCATCGTCGGATTACTTGCGATTTCTAGAAAGTGTATTACTCAGTTATTTTGATCAATGTTGAGCTCGCCCGTGATGTGATGAATTACAAATAGTAATTGCTATTAGCTAATTCATATTGTGGTTTCTGTCAGCCGAGAGTTTTCTAAATCTTTCCTCAGTTAGCGCTAGGACTAATGTAGCCTACATTTTCCGGGTTTGGATGATTGTGTATGCTGTTGCTACTTCTGTGAATGTCTGAACATTGCATCCCAAAATAAACTGGTCACATTCAGGACATAACTTTGTAAGGACTGTGTTTGTGCTAAATGTTTCTGTGAAAAAACAGCGTGGCTAGCTCAAATGCTGACTGTTGCGTCAATCAAAACTGGACGTTCTAAATAAGCATTCTAATCACACCGGTTTGAGCGCACGCTGCAGGGACCACTGTAGAATGATCACACCCGTTTGTTGGTACGTGTGAAAAGGCTAGAAGATATTGCTGTAATCTCATTTTACATTTACATTTTAGTCATTTAGCAGACGCTCTTATCCAGAGCGATTTACAGTTTTAGTGAGTGCATACATTTTCATACTCTTGTGCTACAATGAATCCCTTCTTGGATCAATGATCTGAGTTATAATCCAATTTCATGCAATAACAAACCTTTCGCTCATATGCACACCACAATGGAGCATTAAGAGGGGCCAGTTATACTACTGTCATAAATCGGCTGTTTGTTCCTTTTGATGCTATTAGAGCACAGAATCTGTCTGAATTGAAGCAAAACTTGCAGTTCATATGCTTTCCCAACCCTACACCGCAAAAAAATGTGTTTAAGGACTAAGCTATTGAGTTGAGCAGCATAACAATTCTTCATTCTATAAATTGAAGCAAAAACACCAGTCAATTGAGCAGAGGGCGTAATAAATACTGAGTTATGGAGTAAATATTGAGTAATGCAATAAATAGTGTGAATAAGCCATATACTAGGGGGGTGGTAACATTCTGAGCTGTGTGATAAATATTGAGTAGTGTGTGGTTCGATGTTGACTATGATGAGTAGGCTAGACGGGGAAGAATTAGGGCAGCTGCACAGTGAATCCATTGCTCCTCCCCAGGGGGACGTTTCAGTAAAACACACACACACACACACACACACACACACAAGGATGCCATCTCTCAGGGAGAACAAAACTGCTCTTCAGTTCACACCACTGCGGAGAAGAAGACACACACACACACACACACACACACAGGGGGGAGAGAGGAAGGATCCGGTGGTGCTTTATTGGTATTCCTTCCAGGCAGCTGGCCAGTGATGATCCTCATGGAGACAGACACACCAAACCCGCCGCTAGATCCATCCTGCTAGCCTCAGTAGAAGGAGAGAAGGAGAGAGAGAGAGAGAAACAGACACACACACTCCCCCACCAGAGACAGAGCCATCCCGCTTGCTAGCCTCGGCAGTGCGAGAGAAAGAGAGAACGAGAGAGACAGAAAGATGGGCTAGCAGCAGAACGAGAGAGGGGCATGGTAACCGAATGTTGCTGAGACTCAGATTTTTTCAAAATGTATGACAAACAAAAAACATTGATTGCAAAGTTAAACAAACCATACAACTCTATGCACAATCAATACATCAAATGTATTTATAAAGCCCTTTTTACATCAGCAGATGTCACAAAGTGATACAGAAACCCAGCCTAAAACCCCAAACAGCAAGCAATGCAGATGTAGAAGCACTGTGGCTAGGAAAAACTCCCTAGAGAGGCAGAAACCTAGGAAGAAACCTAGAGAGGAACCAGGCTCTGAGGGGTGGCCAGTCCCCTTCTTGCTGTGCCGGGTGGAGATTAAAACAGTACATGGCCATTAAGGCCAGATTTTTCTCCAAGATGTTCAAACATTCATACATGACCTGCAGGGTTAAATTAATAATCACAGTGGTTGTAGAGGTTGCAACAGGTCAGTACATCAGGAGTAAATGTCACTTGGCTTTCAAAAATGTCCACTGAAAATTTTACAACAACACATAGCCTACTTGAAGAACAGTGCAGATGTTACGTTTTGTAATAGAATGAAATTAAAATCTCCCTCAGTTTTTTTATGTGACCAAGATTTTCAAAAACTCTTTCACAAGAACAGTTCTGAATGTAGTCAGACTGCATCTGTGCTGCATCTGTGACCCTTCATCCCCTCCCTTTCCCTCTCTTCCTCATCTGCATCCCACAGCTGTCCTTTCCAGTGTCATACTCATTGTAGAGGTCAAACATGAATAACTAACACCACACAATAAAAATAGCAAAACTGCACTTGTGTAGTTAATTAACATTGCGCAACACACATTCGACTTAGACTAACTAAGGAATGCAGATATAGAGAGACATCAGTTAAAACGTAGAAGTTTCCTAACAGCTAATGACAGACTAATTCTGAATGACTTAAGCCCTTTTCCGATTACCTCACAGACAGACAACCTGGTCCAGAATCAATAGACTATTAACACTGCATGGCCCTGCCAGCAGCCCTGCTCTCCCCTGTGGACTGACTGAGCACCGCACAGAGTGGAATTTCATTTAGGCTAGTTAAATACGCTGCTGCTATCTCTAATAGACTCAATTAAAGTGAAACTCTTTTTAAAAGGGGTGAGAGCCACTTCAAAGTTCAAATTCTCTCCTCTACATTTTTATCCTCCTCTGTTGCCATACGAATATGAGTGGAATCCTAATTCCATGCCTTTAAAAAAAAAGGTGATTGGTTTGACGTGTTGAGAGGCATCACTGACTTACACCGGGTTCCGACTAGAGGTCTTCATGGGTCCAAAAAGTGGTCAAATGGATCTGTGCCTTTCCCACCTGACCCGATATGCATAAATTAATAAATAAATAAAAACGGAGACCCGTTCCGAATTGACCCGAGGACAATCAGACCCGTTCCGAAAAGGACCATGGAAAACAGACCAGTGCTGGTTCGGATCTGAGAGACCTGTTCAGATCTGAGAGAAAGAAAGAAACCTCCAACTGGGCGCTGCCAGCGCCAACAAATTACCAAAAAAATGATTTGTTGTGTAGCATATTCAAAACTTTAGTCTATTGTTTTATTGGTTTTTACTTTCCTAAAACAATAGTTAAAGGAGACAAGCCTAGGTCTAGCCCTAGAGAGACAGAGAGAAAGATAGAGATATGCCGGCACCATGTTCCAGACATCGACATGGATTTCTTTATACTTTACTGGCTATTACTGCTATACAGATATAGGCGTACAGAACTAGATCATTTGTTAATTTTCGATCAGAATATGTTTTATAAAGATAAGCATTGTATTGTTAGATTAAAGGAGTAACTCTGGTAGGCCTAAAACATTCTTCCTCACCTCAAGTTCAACTGTGGGAGTCAGATGGAGCTCCGGTGTGCATTGCCTTCATAGGCCTGCTGTAGCTAAGACTAATAATAGACATACCATACCACACCCTCACAAAAGTTTCTTAACTTTATTAGGGTAATATCAAAAGTAAGTAATTGTTTACATGGAAAAATACGAACAGGTTATTGCGGCATTAAATTAATTACCAACAAAGGCGATTGCCTACCGTAGACCTACCCAACAAATGACAGCAAAAGGCTAATGCTATTTATTTTACAACAGGCCTACTTTTAACTTTTAACTAAATATGGAGCACAAAAATGTCTCAACAAAATTAAACAAAAAAAACTTTTTGGATAGATTATTAAATAGGCCTAGCAAATTTTCCCCCAACATTGGACACCTCCTAACTTCGAACACTCTCTAGTGGTTGGAGGACTAAATCACCTCGAGCTCAACAATTTAATGGACTGGAAAATAAAGGTAAGTTTTGCGACTAAAGACACCCTTCTAGCTAGCTGACCACCGATTTTCATTACAATTTATGTAAGTTAAGTTAGGTTATGAGAGTTTAAAAAAAGTAATATATACGCGTTTTGTGGGACACGCTGTATATTGTATAATTCGACTGCGAGACTGACCACACATCATTTAATATCCAACTTTCTACCTATGAAATATAGCTAACGGATTTGCTAATGTTGCTAGCTTAGTTGCTAAATGTTGATAGAACTGCTTAGTAATCAAAAAGGGAAGAAATTGTAAGTGTTAGATAATACATATCACAGCATGTTGTCAAGCTTTACCGTATCAAAATATTGGAGTCGTCTGACGGGGGCATTTTGCACAATCTGCAAAGATTCCTTTTGAACTTTGAAACATTAACTTTTAGACACCTATCACTGTTGGCTATGTTTCATCTTACAAGAGCTATACAGAGGCAGTATTTCGTCAAATGTTACAATGTATGCATCAATATTAAACAAATTGGGCCACACATTTTCATTACAGATAACATCAAACAAAAAACCTTAGTCCACTTTCAGTTCATTGTGAAAACTTTCATCATCACCTTTCAATGCCTTAGCTTTGTATTGTACATGTTTATACACATTCAGATGGAGTTATCTTTTTAAAATGTGTATAGTATGCTAAGTTATTTAGCTACATGTATTTCCCACCACAGCATAGAGTCAAGAGGAAGAAGTGGAGTGAGGAGGACATGTTCCATGCCATGGAGGACTGCGGGGCAGAGATGGCTATCTGCCAGGCTGCCAAGGTTAGTCATCTTTTGTTTTTACGAGATTACCATGTGTATATGAATTTCATCTGTAAATAACAGTTTTCTTTTCTTATCTACCAAGGTGCATGGTGTACCTCGGCAGACCCTGGCGGACAGGCTGAGCGGCCGGGTGACCCATGGTTGTCGCAGTGGACCACCCACATTGCTTGCACCAGAGGATTAAAATTATCTGGTGCAGTACTGTATTTACTGCGCCAGCGATGGGTTACCCTTCACCAGACAGAGGCTGATGAAATACGCAGACAAAATATGCCGGTATTTGGTGTTCTATGTGTTTATGTACGTAGAATGCTGGACTGACTGTTCTCAATGTGTGTGATCTAAATGTGGATGTGTATGGTGAAGCCAAAATAAACATTTTCATCCTGGATGGACAATTTATATTCTATTCTATTCTAGATTTCAGCACCCAGGGGAGACAATCCCACCACTGTGGAAGAGGTGGTGGGAAATGTTCAGGTGGAGGCACAAGAACTTGAGCATCAGGAGGACGGACACCCTGGACAGGGGGAGAGCTGAGTGTGCCACCCATGCGACAATGGACACCTTCTTCACTTCTTATCAGAAGCACTTGGAGGAGAGTGGGTTGAGGGAGAAACCCAGACAAATCTATAACTGCGATTAGTCTGGGTTTCGTAGCAACCAGAGCATGCACAAAGTGCTGGCTCCCAGGGGCGCAAAATACGTGTACCAGCAGGCTCCGGGGACCAAGGAACACATCACAGTGCTGGCCTGCTTCAACGCAGCTGGGGAGGACGTCCCCCCATTTATCATCTACCCCAAGTGTTTCCCCGGTGGCCACTACACACTGGGAGGCCCCCCCCAAGCCTTGTATGGACGGTCCAACAGTGGCTACATTGACAGGGACCGGTTCAGGAAGTGGTTTCTGCACTTCATTAAGCATGCAGTGAAGGAGAGCCCTCTCCTCCTCTTCGATGGGCACAAGAGCCACATGGACCTGGAGGTGCTCGCGGCGGCACTAAGGGAAGATGTTATAAATCTTTATCTTCCACCACACTGCACCCATGTCCTGCAGCCGCTGGACGTGGCATACTTTGTCCCTTTAAAGGCTGAGACCTTAGCCATTTTGACCACTCCTACATGGTAAACACATAAGAATTTGCCAGAGTATTCCGCTACCCGTACCAGTGCTGCAAAGACATGCGCTATGTGGTGGAAGGGTTTAAGAAGTGTGGCCTCTTCCCTTTTGACCCTTCAGCCATTGAAGGGTCCCGTTTAATGCCGTCTCGGTCCCTACCGGGTCCCACCACCGCCTCTCCTGGAACCAGCAGCACTGTGCCGTTCACCAGCACCTCCTCTCCAGCAACCACAGGGGGACCCTCAGCCCCTGCTCCAGTCCAAGCACCTACTCCAGTCCTCGCCCTAGAAGAGCACCCCCTAATAGAGGGGAGGCTGATAGCGGAGAACCTGGGGCACATCCTGAAGTATCGGCCAGACCGATACAGAAGACTCCCTGTGGTCGCCACATGCCTCACCAGGGATGAAACCACAAGCGCCAGTGGCAGGAGAGGGGTGAGAAGGAGAGGGCCGAGGCAGAGGAGAAAGAGCATCGGGCAGTCCTCAGAACTCAAAAAGTTGAAAATGTTTTTCATGAAACATGCTCTGTCTAACACTACTTTTTCTTTCAACTGCAGCACAGAAAAGGAAGAGAAAAGCTCCACCGGTCACGTCTGTCACGCCACCCATGGCACCACCCTCAGGTACTTCATAATCTGTTTGTTTTCCTCTCTTAGTTGTATCAATTACTATTGTTGCTGTAGTACTGCTACATTTGCAAACCATGTTAATGAATTTGATAGTTTTTTTTATTTTTTAAATAAAAGAAGACACCACCTGCTCAGCTCGCTGCGGGGAGCGTGATCCGCCTGCAAGCTCCCCGCAGGAGTGTGAGTCCGAGGTGCCATGGTGTGTGCAGTGGGATCCAGAGTTTTTTTTATTGTGATTTCTGTGACAATATAGGGATGGAAGTCAAGATGTAATTGTTTGTTTGATTTCATATACAATTCCTTATTTGTAACAAAAAATATTACATCTAAAATATATATATTTATTCAACCCATCTTGCGTATTTCTTCCTTCCAAGTGCATCTCTGCAACACAAACTCCAACACAGTGTTTTTATTGTTTATGTCAATGCATTTCACTGAAATTAAAGTTATATTTGATGTAAATTATTCATACTCATTTATATTTTAGTATTAAACTGTTATCTACTTTCTCAAAACATATGATTAATCTGTTAAACAAATTACGAGACATTATTTGGTTACAACACTGAAAAAGATGTTGGTAAAGAACCATTTTTAAGAGTCCACAGGAGGGCGTAGCGGGCTATGCAATGAAAAGTTGTCGGGCAATTCCATTTTTTTCAACCGGAAGGCTAGCCAACTAGTCAACTATTTAGGAAACACTTCGGAGATGAGGTTGGCGTCTCTTTTATGAACAAAATGAAATGTATATACAGTGCATTCCGAAAGTATTCAGACCCCTTCCCTTTTTCCATATTTGTTACGTTACAGCCTTATAGCTCCCAAGTGGAGCAGCGGTCTAATGCACTGCATCTCGGGTGCTAGAGGCTTCACTACAGATTCCAGGCTGTATCACAATCCGCCCGTGATAGGGAGTCCCATACTGTGGCGCACAATTGGCCCAGCGTCGTCTGGGGTAGGCCGTCATTGTAAAGAAGAATTTGTTCTTAACTGACTTGCAGAGTTAAAAAATTATAAAATGGATTACATTTTTTTAAATCCTTGTCAATCTACACACAATACCCCAATATTGACCGTTTTTAGACAAATATAAAAAACAGAAAATTCTTATTTACATAAGTATTCAGACCCTTTGCTATGAGACTCGAAATTGAGCTCAGGTGCATCCTGTTTCCATTGATCATCTTTGAGATGTTTC
Organism: Coregonus clupeaformis; assembly: GCF_020615455.1. Classification (NCBI taxonomy): domain Eukaryota; kingdom Metazoa; phylum Chordata; class Actinopteri; order Salmoniformes; family Salmonidae; genus Coregonus; species Coregonus clupeaformis. The sequence continues at coordinate 51,250,770 of NC_059202.1, read as the reverse complement.
TACAATGTGATGGGAGTCCACCTGAGGTAAATTCAATTGATTGGACATGATATGGAAAGGCACACACCTGTCTATATAAGGTCCCACAGTTGAAAGTGCATGTCAGAGCAAAAACCAAGCCGTGAGGTCGAAGGAATTGTCCGTAGAGCTCTGAGACAGGATTGTGTCAAAAAATGTCTGCAGCTTTGAAGGTCCCCAAGAACACAGTGGCATCATTCATTCTTAAATGGAAGAAGTTTGGAACCATCAAGACTCTTCCTAGAGCTGGCCACCCGGCCATACTGAGCAATCGGAGGAGAAGAGCCTTGCTCAGGGAGGTGACCAAGAACCCGATGGTCACTCTGACAGAGCTCCAGAGTTACTCTGTGGATATGGGAGAACCTTCCAGAAGAACAACCATCTCTGCAGCACTCCACCAATCAGGCCATTATTGTAGAGTGGCCAGACGGAAGCCACTCCTCAGTAAAAGGCACATGACAGCCCGCTTGGAGTTTGCCAAAAGGCACCTAAAGGACTCTCAGACCATGAGAAACAAGATTCTCTAGTTTGATGAAACCAAGATTGAACTCTTTGGCCTGAATGCCAAGCATCACATCTGGAGGAAACCTGGCACCATCCCTACGGTGAAGCATGGTGGTGGCAGCATCATGCTGTGGGGATGTTTTTCAGTGGCAGGCACTGGGAGACTAGTCAGGATCGAGGGAAAGATGAACGGAGCAAAGTACAGAGTGATTCTTGATGAAAACCTGCTCCAGAACACTCAGGACCTCCAACAGGACAACAACCCTGAGCACAGCCAAGACAATGCAGGAGTGGTTTCAGGACAAGTCTCTGAATGTCCCTGAGTGGCCCAGCCAGAGCCCGGACTTGAACCCGATCAAACATCTCTGGAGAGACCTGAAAATAGCTGTGAAGCAACGCTCCCCATCCAACCTGACAAGAGCTTGAGTGGATCTGCAGAGAAGAACGGGAGAAACTCCTCAAATACAGGTGTGCCACGATTGTAGCGTCATACCCAAGAAGGCTGTAATCGCTACCAAAGGTGTTTCAACAAAGTACTGAGTAAAGGGTCTGAATACTTATGTCAATGTGATTTATTTTTTATATTATGCAATTTTTTAATCAATTCTAGAATAAGGATATAACTAACCCATTAGCTAACACAGGATAACACTGTTAAAGGTAATATATTTCTTAAAAGCTATTGAATATGCCGATAATACAGGGTTCCACGCTACAATAATAACTCTCTCTCTCTCTCTCTCTCTCTCTCTTCTCTCTCTCTCTCTCTCTCTCTCTCTCTCTCTCTCTCTCTCTCTCTCTCTCTCTCTCTCTCTCTCTCTCTCTCTCTCTCTCTCCTCATAATGAGTGATTACCCACACCTGGGAAGGAAGACTGTGGGGCTACCGAAATGTTTCATGACTGGCAGGGCGAGTGAATGCCATTATGATTTCATTGTGTTCCCATTCCCCTTTCCCCAACGTTTACAATTGTAAGACAAAGGGAAAAAATCCTGGATTAATTTAACTGCAAGCACTGAATCAAGACCTGATTATACACCACAGGACATGGGAGAGGAGAACATTCGACAGAAGAAAGCCCAACACATCCTCGACAGCAACTATTCACACAAGTGCGAGGGAGGAGTCACAATGCATATTCTGTGACAGAATGGATCACAAATCCAAAGACCGTAATGAGTTAACGGTGGAAATGAGGAAAGAAAAGCTGAGGAGACAAGGCAAGTGTTGTGTGTCTAGGTATAAGACATACACCACAGAACAATCTGTACTCACTCAGCCAATCAGCGCCCAGGGCGTCCATAGTACCCAGTGCGCACAGAGACATGCCATGGAGAGCACATGGACACATCAGATGCTGTAGTTTCTATTTCACCAGGTAACAGTGAAGGTAGCAAAGTATTACTGCAAACAGCTACAGTGTTTATAGAAGTGCCTAAACAGAGTCAAGTAGCTAGGTGTTTTCTAGATGGGGGCAGCCAACGAAGTTGCATTAGAGAAGACATTTCACAAGCACTTAACTTACCTGTAGTAGGATAGGAAGTCTTGAATGTGCATATGTTTGGCTCAGTTAAACCCAAGAAGATAACCAACATCCCAATCAGAGGTATGGACACACAGTGGGCGCACACGTCCGACCTCACCAGCCATCCGGGGGGCGCCAGGACATTGGAGTTCCTGCGTAGGAGGTTCTGGTTGCCATCTGCTGAGGGGGATACGCGCGCCTTCGTGGCTGCTTGCCCGGTGTGTGTGGGCACGAAGAGCTCATGTCAGCCCTTGGCAGGGATGCTCTGACCCCTGCCTATCCCCAAGTGCCACTGGTCAAACATCTTGCTGGATTTAATTTCCGCCCTACTCCCCTCTGATGGATACACAGTCATCCTGGTCGTGGTGGACCGGTTCTCGAAGGCTGCCCACTTCATTCCCTTTCCCAAACTCCCGTCGGCCCGGGAGACGGCTAAGTTGGTGGTGCAGCACGTTTTCTGGGTCCACAGCCTTCCCCAAGATGTGGTGTCAGATCGGGGCGCTCAGTTCGCCTCCAGGTTCTGGAAGGCGTTCGCCACCTGCCTCGGCACCTCCGTCAGCTTGTCTTCCAGTTTCCATCCCCAGTCGAACGGGCAGATGGAGAGCGTCAACCAGGATTTGGAGGGTGTGCTGAGGTGCTACGCCTCCAACAACCCAGCTACGTGGAGTCAGCGACTGGCGTGGGCAGAGTACGCCCACAACACCCTTCTCTGCTCGTCCACCGGCCTGTCTCCCTTCCTGTGCCAATACGGGTACCAACCCCCCCTATTCCCTGAGCAAGAGGAGGAGGCGGCGGTCCCGTCGGTCCAGGCCCACATCAGTCGCTGTCGCCGCACCTGGAGGCAGGTACGGGCAGCGCTTAAGCGGGCCTCGGTCAGGTCTCAACATCAGGCCAACCGCAGGCGTCCCAGGCCCCTGTTTTTCGCCCTGGACAGAGGGTGTGGCCCTGGAAGCTGTCCCCCCGGTTCGTCGGGCCATTCAGAGTGGTCCGGCGAGTCAACCCAGTGGCCTACCGCCTGCAACTTCCCCCCACCATGCGGGTGCATCCCACATTCCATGTGTCCCTCCTCAAGCCCGTTGCCACCTGTCCCCTGGCTCCCCCTCCTAATCCTGTTCCCCCACTGCGCCTCGTCGGAGGACAGCCAGCTTTTACTGTGGACCGGATCCTGGACTGCCGGTGGGTGGGGAAGGGTCTCCAATTTCTGGTGGACTGGGAGGGTTATGGGCCGGAGGAGCGGTCCTGGGGGCCCACGAGGGCCATTCTGGACCCGGAGGCGCCAAGGTGAACGGCTGGGGCCGTTCGTCGTGGGGGGACACTGTTACAGGAGGGTGTTGCAGTTCCAGAGCAACCCACTAGGTGTCATCCTCCGATAACCTTAGGCACCTCCTCACTCACAGACTGGACTAATCAGTATCCTATTGGTGTCACCTGTGTCTACCTGTTCACCTATGTATTTATGCCCTCACTTCCCTGTGTTCCCTTGCTCAGTTTTCTCTGTTAGTTTCTCTATGTCCAGCAGTACTACTCAGTGTCTGATTGGAGACCTATGTACAGGTACTTGAGAAGTGTTCTCCCTGTTTCGTTATTCGTCAGATGTTTTTTGGAGACTTATTTGCTTCGCCTTTCATTTATCGTGATAAGTCCGTTATTTTGTATTCTGGCTTCGGGACCACCAGTAAAGATCCTTGTTTCACCATCTCTGCCTACTGTATATCCTGCACCGCACCTGGGTCACACCTCACACCAATCCTTACACCTGACCTCAACCCCATCGAACACCTTTGGGATGAATTGGAATGCCAACTGTGAGCCAGGCCTAATCGCCCAACATCAGTGCCTGACCTCACTAATGCTCTTGCGGCTGAATGGAAGCAAGTCCCCGCAGCAATGTTCCAACATCTAGTGGAAAGCCTTCCCAGAAGAGTGGAGGCTGTTATAGCAGCAAAGGCACGACCAACTCCATATTAATGCCCATGATTTTGGAATTAGATTTTCGACGAGCAGGTGTCTACATACTTTTGTAGTGTAGTCGTTCGTTAAATGACTGCTTCCTAACAGGACCAAATATAAACCCTGACCTGTTGAGTATCCTGATTAAGTTCAGGCAGCACAGAGTAGCGCTAATGACAGACATCACAAAATCATTTCTGCAAATCTCACTAAACTAAATGGACAGACATGTATTGAGATTCTTATGGACAAGTGCCATCCCCATGTTAAATGAAGAAATCAAGATGTACACTCTTAGAATGATGAGGGTTCCGTTTAGAGCATCCGCAAGCCCATTCCTGTTAGCAGCCACAATCTGAACAAGTAGGATGGGGTCTATACAGACATGGTAACGTCACTGATGGAATGCTTGTATGTTGATGACCTTATCTGCGGCGCAGAGGACAAAGAAACAGCCTCTGATCAAACCATGATGGCTAAAGTGTGCATGGACAGCACAAGCATGAAACTATGCAAATGGCAAACAAATTCACACAAGCTGCAAACTGAATGGACAAAAGGAAAGTAACGGAAGTGAAAAGTCAAACTCCATTGAAAGTACTAGGATTAACATGGAGAACAGACACTGACGACTTTGTGTTTGAAATGACAGATGATCATTGATTGAATTCCTGAAAGACAAGAAAAACACAAAACGAGGAGTACTTCAATCTGCTGCACGAATATTAATCCTATCAGATTTGTATTAGGATCAAGTGTCTATTCCAAGAAATGTGTCAACAGGGCATGTCATGGGACGAAGAGCTTCCACAGGATTTATGTACATGTAGGCTTACATGCATGTAAAGTATGTGTGACGCTCAGATTAAGGAAAGAAGAGGAGGTACTCTCAACCTACGTGTGTACAGTGTCAAATAATCAAAATATGGTGAGTGAATGCTACAAAACGTCATAAAAATCTGAGTTCAAGTAAGTATAGCTACAGTACAAAGTAACCTACGTAAATCATCTGAGAAAGGTATGTACTAGGGCTGGGCGGTATCCAGATTTTTTTATATTGTGATACCGTCCCTCTCTCATCCCGGGATTTACGGTATTATAGGCTTAGTACACAAGGGGGTGCCAAAAAACGCAAAGAAGCCCATTGGGTGTCGATTACCAGAATGCTAACAAGATTAGCACAAGTAATAGCACATTTCCATGGAGGCTGCTAGCTAAATATGCTAACGAGTGCAAATGAAAATAAACGAATTGCAAAGACAGGCAATCCAGCTCATAAAGTCATACATATATAGGTAGGCGCTACCGAATCACATTTTTGCAGAGTATGGACATGTACAAGCGAATGTGAACGTGAGACATTGTGCAAATGAACAAAGTTTTGATGCATGCTTGTCTGAAGGAAGAACAGTACTGTGTACACGCTGTGTCTGTGTGGAGTCTGGAGTTGCTAGGGGAACGGGCCTACCTGCTCTGCTAGGAGAAGATGACGGAGGAGCAGATGGGCCGAGAACAGAGAGGAGAAAAAAATGCAAGGAAATCAAGATGGTGGCAGCTGTACAGATAACTCATCCAAAAGGCTTTGACTTCTCAAACACGGCAGAAAGCTAACACAATATGATGCCTCGTCACCTTATTCATTCAGCCACTTACTTATATAACTAGCAAGCTAAACTTAGGGGTCGCGTTAATGCAGAATTCTTTGTTTTTCATGCAGGAAAAAAAGATAAAACGCAGCCACACAAATAAATGAGCTCACACTGAAAAAGCATGGTATTTTTTGCAAAAACGATGCATGGCCATCATATTTTTAAAGTTTATCATAGAAAGAACGTAGCCAGCTACAGTTCCTAATGTTTTGTTTGAAGTTAATCTTGCACAGATCTAAAATGCTTCTTGTTGTAATGTCTGCTCGGCATCAAACTAATTTTGTGCCTCAGGTTTATTTCTTCACGAATGGGCATTCTATCAGCAGACTGCACTCTGACTGATGTGTAGCTACTTCTCTCTGGTACTTTTCTTGGAGTAGCCAGCCTATTTTCTCCGGTAAAATGCTAGATTAACTTTAAGCAAAACATTAGGAAATGTAGCTGGCTACATTCTTTCTATGATAAACATTAGAAATATGATGGCCATGCTTCGTTTTTGCAACAACAACAAAAACGATGCTCATTTACTTGTGTGGCTGCCAGCCAAATAGCGTTGCACTTCTGTTGTCATCTGATGACGATGAGCTATTTTCTGCCGAATGTGTTGCATTAATGTATCTTCTGTGAAGGAAAACTATAGTTGCACGCCCCTGATCACTCTATTGAAGCAAAAAAACACTTTCAATATAAAACGTGACCCCTGTCAATACACAGCTGGACTCACCTGCTCCCACTTTCTCCTGTTGTACTATTTACAAACAAACATGTGACTGGCTCAACTGTTCTGGGGAACTACGGTTAGCTTCATAATGTAAAATAATGTGACAGGTGAGATGAAGAACGCAATCTGCTTTATCTCCTAACATATTGCACAAGTTGACTGCAGGTATTTACTTCAAAAGTTGCTACAAATATAAAAATGTATTGAAAAACTTCAAAGGAATAGTTTCAACGGTATTGATGGTATTGAAAAACCATCCCATGGCTATTTCCAAATACCCCGGTATACCGCCCATGCCTAGTATGTACTGTAGACCTAAATCTGTTCAAGACTAGGGCCACAGCTATAAGGAGGCTGTGAAAGTAGGGATATGCTGCTGGTAAGTAAAATAAGCAGCCCTGCTGTTAGCCTACAGCTAGAGAAGTGTTGCATAACAGAGGGGCCCTGATCCCCCTTGTGCATCTAGTTTGTTCACAATGGGGTTTCAGGGAAAAGTGCACAGTCATTATCTGCAGAAAGAAGGAAAGGGGAAGGGGGGGGCGGAAAGAAGGAAAGCATGAATGCAGGGTAAGGAAGAAGCATTACCAGTCAGAGAACCAATCAGACAGACAAACCTTGACCAGTGAGGTATAGCCTAGGCCTAGTGCATTATAAAGTGTTGTGTAACCCTGACTATTGGAGGTTTCGTGCAGTCAATTCATTAGCTGCAGAAAGAAGTAAGGAAAGCATGAATGGAGGGTAAAGAAGTAACGTAAGATGAAGGACGTAAGATGAAGAAAGATGAACCAGTCAGACAGCTTACGAATGTGAACCTCTTAATCAGTGGCATTATTATAACTGCTAGTAGAGTTGTAACTTTTAAAATGTTACACAATGCAGTGTAAGGAAGAAGTATGAAAAGGTCCGACAGCTTGTGAATGTGAAACTCTTAAATCAGTGGGGGATTATCAAGGTGCATTATCAAGTGGCATAACCACAGTGTGAGTTAAAGCCTAAACCTTTCACAATGTTCAGCCGTATTGCACCCTGATTAAAAGTTGTCAGATTGGCAAGAACATGAAAGATAAGTATGTATTAAAACTTGTATATCAATGCAGATAAATTGGCCTATAAACTATATAGGCCTACAGTTAGACTATCTGATTGCATCCCAGTGCAATGCATTAAGGACATTGGTGTTACAATGCCTTCAGAATGTATTCAGAATCCTTAATTTATTCCACATTTTGTTGTGTTACAGCCAAAATTAAAAATGGATTAAAAAAATATATACATATATATATCTTACCCATCTTCACACAATACCCCATAATGACAAAGTGAAAACATGTTTTAGAAAATAAGCATTTGGAGATATTTCTGAAATACAGAAATAGCTCATTTACAATGTGTTCGGAAAGTATTCAGACCCCTTCACTTTTTCGACATTTTGTTACATTACAGCCTTATTCTAAAATGGATCAGGCCTTTATGGTAGAGTGGCCAGACGGAAGCCACTCCTCAGTAAAAGGCACATGACAGCCCGCTTGGAGTTTGCCAAAAGGCACCTAATGGACTCTCAGACCATGAGAAACAAGATTCTCTGGTCTGACTGGGGCAAAGGTTCACCATCCAACAGGACAACGACCCTAAGCACACAGCCAAGACAACGCAGGAGTGGCTTCAGGACAAGTCTCTGAATGTTCTTGAGTGGCCCAGCCAGAGCCCGGACTTGAACCCGATCTAACATCTCTGGAGAGACCTGAGAATAGCTGTGCAGCAACGCTCCCCATCAAACCTGACAGAACTTGAGAGGATCTGAAAAGAAGAATGGGAGAAACTCCCCAAATACATGTGTGCCAAGCTTGTAGCGTCAGACCCAAGAAGACTTGAGGGATGTAATCGCTGCCAAAGGTGCTTTAACAAAGGACTGAGTAAAGGGTATGAATACTTATGTAAATGTAATATTTCAGTTTTTTAATTTGAATACATTTGCAAAATCTTCTAAAAACCTGTTTTTGCTTCGTCATTATGGGGTATTGTGTGTAGATTGATGAGGGTGTAAAAAACTATTTAATCCATTTTAGAATAAGGCTGTAACGTAACAAATGTGGAAATAGTAAATACTTTGTAGAAGCACCTTTGGCAGTGATTATAGCTGTGAGTCTTTCTGGGTAGGTCTCTAAGAGCTTTCCACACCTGGATTGTGCAACATTTGCCCATTATTCTTTTCTAAATTCTTGAAGCTTGGTTGTTGATCATTGTTAGACAAGCATTTTCAATTCTTGCCATAGATTTTCAAGTAGATTTAAGTCAAAACTATAACTCGGCCACTCCGGAACATTCACTGTCTTCTTGGCAAATCCAGTGTAGATTTGGCCTTGTCTTTTAGGTTATTGTCCTGCTGAAAGGTGAATTCATCTACCATTGTCTGATGGAAAGCACACTGAACCAGATTTTCTTCTAGGAGTTTGCCTGTGCTTAACTCCATTCCGTTCCTTTTTATTCTGAAAAACTCCCCAGTCCTTAACGATTACAAACATAACCATAACATGATGCAGCCACTACAATACCTGAAAATATGGAGAGTGGTACTCAGTAATGTGTTGCATTGGATTTTCCCCATACATAACACTTTGTTTTCAGGACAAAAATGTGCCTTGTTGCAAACAGGATAGATTTTTTAGAATATTTTTATTCTGTAAAGGCTTCCTTCTTTTCAATCTGTTAATTAAGTCAGTAACTACAATGTTGTTGATCCATCCTCAGTTTTCTCCTATCACAGCCATTAAACTCTGTAACTGTTTTAAAGTCACAATTGGCCTCATGGTGAAATCCCTGTGCGGTTTCCTTCCTCTCCGGCAACGGAGTTAGGAGGGGCGCGTGTATCTTTGTAGTGACTGGTTGTATTGATACACCATCCAAAGTGTAATTAATAACTTCACCATGCTCAAAGGGATATTCTATGTTTGTTTTTTTACCCATCTACCAATAGGTGCCCTTCTTTGCGAGGCATTGGAACACCTCACTGGTCTTTGTGGTTGAATCTGTGTTTGAAATTCACTGCTAGACTGAGGGACCTTACAGATCATTGTATGTGTGGGGTATAGAGATTGGTAATCATTCAAAAATCATGTTAAACACTATTATTGTACACAGAGTGAGTCCATGCAACTTATTATGTGACTTGTTAAGCAATTTCTTACTCCTGAACTTATTTAGGCTTGGCATAACAAAGGGGCTGAATACTTATTGACTAAAGACAGCTTTTCATTTTTTATGAATTTGTAATAATTTCGAAAAACATAACTCCACTTTCACATTATGGGGTATTCTGTGTAGGCCAGTGACAAAAAAATCTCAATTTCATCCATTTTAAATTCAGGCTATAACAAAACAAAATGTGAGGAAAGAAAAGTCAAGGGGAGTGAATACTTTCTGAAGGCACTGTAGAGGTGGGTTCTGAGATATGTAGAATTGAGGTGAGTGATGTCAAAACTAACAAGAAGAACCTTGTAGATGTTAATCTATAACTCATATATTGTGAAGGAGAGGTGAGGCATTGAGTGCAGTAATCAAGTAACTTGTGCTTGACACTTTAACAACCGGCTCAAGATGACATCCTCCTTAGGTTCAAACATGATATACAGCCTGGAAATAATCAGTCAGTCAAACAGTCAGTCAACAGACAAACTGGCTATTCCTCAAAGGTTTGTGGTTATTTGGCCTGCAGGCATGATAGCTCCAGGAGAAAGAGAAACAACATGCTCTCTCTTTGACAGTTGAGTGATTTTTTGGTTTTCACTGAGTGTTCAAACACAACCACGGGACACACCGTGCTCCAGGCTCGAGGAAACGGGCATTCCAATGTGTGTGTGTCACTGTACTAGTACTCTCTGTGTGTGTGTGTCATTAGGCCTACGAGAAGACCAATTTCTGTTTTTAATTTGTATGGTGGACTAGTATTAGGGACATTTTTCAACAGTGACACAATTACTTCCTTAATGGGCCACTCTGTGATATTTACATCCTTGTAAACTGTCCAACCCCATCATAGGCCAAAACATAAGGTTGTTTTATCCTCTAATTGGAAATAAGGGGTAAACTATCAATACTCAAGTCATTTACATGATGTGCACAAGTCCATGTTATTCAATAGTACCTTGGGGTTTCGATAACGCTTGTCCAGCTGAAACATTGTAATAACATGGAATAGCTAACTGTATCCCGCTGTGAGACATATTTTATAAATGTATCTGAGTCATAACAGGTCTATCCAGCTGTCAGTTGGAACAACAACAACAGTAAGAGAAAATAACAGAGAAGAGAGAACAGAGAACAGAACAGAACATTGCTTTGGACACTTGGAAGAGAACATAATATTGGACCAAAACCAAGTGAGTGGTTATCGTGGTGAGCTACTAACCCTTTCTATTCTACTGTGTTCTTTAGACTTTTAAAAATGGTTTAAAAAAATGAAATCCCAATTAAATACAATTTTGTTTTTTGAAATGCTCAAATAATAAACCAAACTTATATTAGGCAATACTTAATGGCATGATTGTGTTATTAAAATCAGTTGAAAATATGAACAAGGCTATAAAGAATAGATGGCTTAAAAGAAAATGACGTCAACCCCTCCAAGCACCCCTCAAAATGTTTATGAAACACAAACAAGAGTGTACACAGTGTAGCATACATAATAGAGCAGAGCCTCAATAAACTTATAAAACGGACCAATTCATGCGCGCAATAGCGTACATAAAACGCAACTAAACCATTTTAAGGACAATAATCGAATAGCCCATAACCCATTGAATGATCAGATTTGAACGAGAAGTAGGACACAACAGATGTTCACATATGGAGGATTTCGATGCATTATGATGACGATACAGTTCAATGCCTCTAATACAGTCCAATGCCTCCAATGTTTGAGCAGCGTAGCCTATATTCTATGTAAAGTAGAAGAAAGGAAAAATAATTTAAAAGTCGTCATTTACCATGTCGTTCCGGCTGTTGAGGTATTTTTCGACTTCTGATAAACTTCTCACTGCTGAGTCGGCGCTGGGCATAATCACCGTGTTCGCCTTGCGGTCCGTTTTAGGAACTGTGGTCGGTGTAGTGTTCCGTTCTCCAAATGTTTCATCATCTGTAGTCTCCCACCATGTCGACCAACCCTTCACACACTGATCTGACCACTCTGGTTTCTCCTTTCCAACAACTAAAATACAAGAAAAGGATGTGCACTCCGACTCTTTAAGGTCTGCGGAGCACGAGGATGAGGAGTTAACTCTATCGTTCCACCCTCCACGTAGTCCTAGCCTCTTCCGAGTGGTCGTAACTAGTTACCACAGCCACAAAGTCCTAAACCCCGCCTACTTCTACAATTTATCTTCTTAAAATATGATGTCATATTATTTAGTAGATTCAATGGTTGTAAAGATGGGGAGAGGTCTGCCCGGAATAAAGATATGCTTAGTTTTTTTGACCTCACACACCACAAAGTCCTACAGGCTCTAGTTTTATCTTATCTTGATTATTGTCATATGGTCAAGTGTTGCAAAGAAAGACCTAGATAAACTGCAGTTGGCCTGGAACAGAGGCACATCTTGCTCTGCATTGTAATCAGAGGGCGTCACTTCTTGTTTTTATAAGAAACATGTGTTGTTTGCATAGTCAACTTACACACAGCACTGACACACACACTTACCCAATCAGACATGCCACAAGGGGTGTTTTCACAGTCCCCAGGTCCAGAACAAATTCAAGGAAGCGTACAGTATTATACAGAGCCATGAGTGCATGGAACTCCATTCTATCTCATATAGTGCAAGTGATCAGCAAAGTTGGTTTCAAAAAACAAATAAAGCAACACCTCACAGCACAACGCCTCTCCCCCATGTGATCTACTTGTGTGTATGTACTGAGATGTCTGTGTAACTGATAGATGCACACACCCTACATGTTAATGTTTTTAAATGTATGTCAATTGTAAAGTCTTTTGTCTGTAATGTATTTTTTGTTATGTGTCGGACCCCAGTAAGACTAGCTGTCGCCATTGGCGTCAGCTAATGGGGATCCTAATAAATCAAATCAAACATGAAGGACGTCAAATATGCTGGGATGCATCATACAACACCGTCAGCTTGCCTCAGCCGTGGAGAACCTGAAGAATATATTTTCAGCTCCACCAGTTACATGCCACTTGATTGGGAACTATTGTTGTTGGCTTGCATTGCATTTGATGTGACACTGTACAGTAACAATGTATTTGTGTATTAATATTTCTCCTTCCTGTGCAGTGCCTGAGATGGTGGCAGAGGTGCTGTAGAGCCACCACAAGCTGATGGAACCTGGAGGGCTCATGGAATGACCTCATGTACAATCAGTACTGCATGTGCAGCAAGAACACGCACAACATGAACGTCAGTCGAAACTACTTTAGCAAGGTACAGGGCCTGACGGACAACCTGGCCAAGCAACTGTGGATAGTGCTGCAGCGCGCCATGGGCAAGGCTGGAGGCCACAGTGAGCAGTGAAGTTGGTGCAGTGCTTCCCAACACATTACAATACCTTGACAGGTTCTTCAAGCTCTACCACAACACTGTGTCCACGAGAGTGCAGGAACTGGCTGCAGAGGACCTGACGGCCAACAAGATTGTGTCCCTTCTCACCTGGGTCCTCAAATAATACTTACAAAAGTAAGTCTGTACTGCACTCTGTGACTCATGTATAGGGCCCTGTGTTTTGGTTAATCATGTCACATGACCTGGATTTTAACCTTTATTTAAAGGTATACTCAGCGAAGTTGCACGAGCAGCACCACAGATATTGCGACGAGCGAGATGCAAGACTTTGCACTCACACAGTCACACACCGTATCTGCGCATGTGCACAAGTTCACTTCACACAGTTGTAGATAAGGGACAACGTGGTAGATAAGGGACTGAGACAGCTGAGAAGTTGAGCCTTGTTAGTAGTTGCAGAAATTGACCCACTCAGCTGTTTACTTTCTGCATCTACTTCATATCGCTGAGTCTACCTTTAAACCTTTTTCATCAAACTGTCCCCCTTTATTTGTATGTCAGATGGTCCAGCACCACCTTCATTCCATTGCTTTCATTTTTGGTCTAATTCTAATTTCTGGAAAAGGCTTAAAATAAAGGTTAAAATCCAGGTCATGTGACATGCTTAACCAAAAGACAGGGCACTATACATCAGTCACAGAGAGGACAGTACAGGCTTACTTTTGTAAGGACCCAGGTGAGGAGGGACACAATCTTGTTGGCCGTCAGGTCATGTCGCATCAGTGATATATGGGTCATATTACTATAGTTAGTAGGCCAAATTGTTCGGATGCTACAGACGTTTTTGTGAGAAGACAGATTTTCGGGATGTCTCTTGGTCTGACAAACAGCACTGTAGCTCTGCCACTTTCAACCGCAGATGCGTAAGGCCGACATCGGCGGATGAGGTGGATTGAGATGCAGCCCATGCAAAACAGATATTTCTAGCTCAAACTGACAGATTTGATAGGGATTGTTTTTAATCATGGGTGCGACAAAAGACTCTTAATGTTAATTAAGGAGATGCTGTCCCAGCTCACACAAGCCAAGACTTGTGAAAGACTACTTACTTTACTGAGGGGCTGCCTGGCCCTCCTAGGCCCCCAGGTCCTGCCATTATTGGGTCAGTGGGAACTGACTTCTTTGGCCCCCAAGCTCCCCTCGGACAGGATGGTGCTCCTCGGGAGATTCCCCCTTTCAAAAATGTGCTTATTAACTGTATACATGTTGCAATCCCAGCCAACTGACACTCTAGCGCATGCTGATGATAAGTCCAATAGTGTATACCCCTATTTATTTATTTTTTATTGGTTGACTGTCTTTAGTACAAATCAAATCAAATTGTATTTGTCACATGCGCCGAATACAACAGGTGTAGACCTTACAGTGAAATGCTTACTTACAAGCCCTTAACCAACAATGCAGTTTGAATCACAAAAAAATACAATATAAAATAATACAAAATAAAAGTAACAAATAATTAAAGAGAGGCAGTAAAAATAACAATAGCGAGGCTATATACAGGGGGTACCGGTACCAAGTCAATGTGCGGGGGGACCGGTTAGTCGAGGTAATTGGGGTAATATGTACATGTAGGTAGAGTTATTAAAGTGACTATGCATAGATAATAAACAGAGAGTAGCAGCAGCGTAAAAGAGGGGTGGGGGGCAATGCAAATAGTCTGGGTAGCCATTTGATTAGATGTTCAGGAATCTTATGGCTTGGGGGGTAGAAGCTGTTTAGAAGCCTCTTGGACCTAGACTTGGCGCTCCGGTACCGCTTGCCGTGCGGTAGCAGAGAGAACAGTCTATGACTAGGGTGGCTGGAGTCTTTGACAATTTTTAGGGCCTTCCTCTGACACCGCCAGGTATAGAGGTCCTGGATGACGTACTGGGCCGTACACACTACCCTCTGTAGTGCCTTGCGGTCGGAGGCCGAGCAGTTGCCATACCAGGCAGTGATGCAACCAGTCAGGATGCTCTCGATGGTGCAGCTGTAGAACCTTTTGAGGATCTGAGGACCCATGCCCAGTCTCCTTAGGGGGAATAGGTTTTGTCGTGCCCTCTTCACGACTGTCCTGGTGTGCTTGGACCATGTTTGTTTGTTGGTGATGTGGACACCAAGGAACTTGGGTACGGTGAAGTTGTCAGGTACGGTGAAGTAAGCAGAAATTGAAATTAAGCCCGCTAGCCTGAGGTTAGTACTTTTCGGCACCGGGCTAGTACACATTGTGGTCTACTAGCCCAGCTGGCCAGTGCCCAAAATCCTGAAGTTCCATCACTATAATAATAATATGCCATTTAGCAGATGCTTTTATCCAAAGCGACTTACAGTCATGCGTGCATACATTTGTTTGTGTATGGGTGGTCCCGGGGATCGAACCCACTACCTTGGCATTACAAGCGCCGTGCTCTACCAGCTGAGCTACAGAGGACCACATCTGAAAGTAACCTTACTGTAGCATCTCTAGACCACTTAGTTTCCCAGAGTTGTTGGTTAAAGAAATTGAGGCTGATGCGACAAACTGGGATACAGTATATCTATATGATACCTGGAAGACTATGGCTGGGACGGTGGTCTGGTGGTGCCCATCTTAATCAGCCTCTGGCTCCTTATAATAATATATAATAAATGCCATTTAGCAGATGCTTTAATCCAAAGCGATTTACAGTCATGCGTGCATACATTTTATATATGGGTGGCCAAGGGAATCCACAACGCTGGTTGTGCAAGCGCCATGCTCTACCAACTGAGGCATACAGGACCTTTCTGCCCGTCTGTCTTGTCCGTCAGCAGAGCCTTGTGCAGCCCTTCTGTGATGTTGAACTGTGGAAGGGTGAGAGAGTGCAAGCTGGTCATTCTGCACAACTCAAACTTGTTTGTCTTAAATAACTATAATAATAATAGCTCTGGGTGACTCATCATCTCCACACTGGAACACAATCACAGTCAGATATATAAATGAGAGAACATGTATGTATGGACATTCACACACAACAATGTACCTACACAAGCACGCACAGCAATACCTGAATCTACATTTTACACACAAATAAACTCACGAACAGTCACGAGCGCAGACACCTGCAGCCAATTCCTGCAACCTCTTGGACACGGTGTTGTGGTAGCGCTTGAAAGAACCTGTCAAGGTGTTATAATGTGTTGGGAAGCACTGCACCAACTTCACTGCTCACTGTGGCCTCCAGCCTTGCCCATGGCGCGCTGCAGCACTATCCACAGTTGCTTGGCCAGGTTGTCCGTCAGGCCCTGTACCTTGCTAAAGTAGTTTCGACTGACGTTCATGTTGTGCGTGTTCTTGCTGCACATGCAGTACTGATTGTACATGAGGTCATTCCATGAGCCCTCCAGGTTCCATCAGCTTGTGGTGGCTCTACAGCACCTCTGCCACCATCTCAGGCACTGCACAGGAAGGATAAATATTAATACACAAATACATTGTTACTGTACAGTGTCACATCAAATGCAATGCAAGCCAACAATAATAGTTCCCAATCAAGTGGCATGTAACTGGTGCAGTTGAAACATACATATATTCTTCAGGTTCTCCACGGCTGAGGCAAGCTGACGGTGTTGTATGATGCATCGCAGCATATTCTACGTCCTTCAGGTTCTCAGTGGTGTTGATTCTTTGCTTCCAGTCATTGCTGACTTCTGCCACAGAGTTTTGGATGTCCTTCAAGTCCCCCAGGGCATTGTGGAGCTGACGGAGTCCTGGATGGACCCGTCTAAATGGGAGTGGATTGCAGCCTGGAGAGTGGGGACAGACAATTGTAAATGGTTTAGACAGGGTTTAACATTTATCAAAGGGCAGTACAGATTCACAAAATGCAGCCTAATGTCAAAGCTAAACAAATTATTTTCGACCTTCAGTAGTGCTTCCACTAAAACTCCAGATCTAACTGGGTGATCAATAAGTCATGGGATTTACGTCAGTTGCTAGGTCTCAGCAGGTGAATGATTCCTTTTATAATGATTATGCTAGCTATGGCTCCATGCAGAATCAAGCTAGCTAGCTTAAAAATAGCTTGCAAAATAACTTTACCTAATCCATTTCGGGAGCTAGCATCAGACTACAACAAAAATATAAATGCAACATGCAACAATTTCATTGATTTTACTGAGTTACAGTTCATATGAGGAAATCAATCAATTGAAATAAATAAATTAGGCCCTAATCTATGGATTTCACATGACTGGGAATACAGATATGCATCTGTTCGGCACAGATACCTTAAAAAAATTGGGCCTCACATTGGGCCTCAGGATCTCGTCATGGTATGTTTGTCCATTCAAATTGCCATCGATAAAATGCAATTGGGTTAGTTGTCCGTAGCTTATGCCTGGCCATACCACAACCCCACCGCCACCATGGGGCACTCTGTTCACAACATTGACATCAGCAAACCGCTCGCCCACACGATGCCATACACATGGTCTGCGGTTGTGAGGCCGGTTGGACGTACTGCCAAATTCTCTAAAACAACGTTGGAGGTGGCTTATGGTAGAGAAATGAACATTCAATTCTATGGCAACAGCTCTGGTGGACATTCCTGCAGTCAGCATGCCAATTGCACGCTCCCTCAAAGCTTGAGACATCTGTGGCATTGTGTTGTGTGACAAAACTGCACATTTTAGATTGGCCTTTTATTTTCCCCAGCACAAGGTACACCTGTGTAATGATCCTGCTGTTTAATCAGCTTCCTGATATGCCACACAATGAAAACAAAGCAAATGGATCCAACAAGTTTGTAGAGTCACATGCTTGATGTAGTCATTGGGTGCTAGGAATATGGGACCAAATACTCAACTTTTGACTACTTTAATACACATAAGTGAATTTGTCCCAATACTTTTGGTCCACTAAAATGGGGAGACTATGTACAATAAGTGCTGTAATTTCTAAACGGTAAACCCGATATGGATGAAAATACCCTCAAATTAAAGCCGTATAGTCATTGTATCATTTCAAATCCAAAGTGATGGAGTACAGAGCCAAAACAACAAAACATGTGTCACTGTCCCAAAACTTTTGGAACTCACTGTATGTACAGCTGCAGACTCTGAACATCCAGATAACTCACCGCAACACACACTAGGGCTGCGTTTACACAGGCAGCCTAATTCTGATCTTTTGCCCACTTATTGGTCTGACCAATAAGGTCAGATATTTTGCCAATAATTGGGCTGCCTGTGTAGATGCAGCCTAAGAACATGAAAAATATACTCTCCTTTGATCAGCAACCACTATCCAGCTCATGTTCTCAGTTGCTCTAATCTAGCACAATGAAGTGTACAAGATTTAAAAAACAAAGCTTGGAAAATCGTGAGTAGTAAATGGTACTAGCGAACATGAACAGAAAGTTCTGTTGATTTTTGTGTAGCCTTTGCACGGGATGTCGCCATGCTTCTATAAATGACAAATGTCCGAATCTGGTCCCAAGAAAATAACTTTCAAATACAATGGTGAGTATAAGGGGTGGTATTTTATTTTAAAAGGCTGTATTTTCCATGTGCTCTGAGCAGATACCCACCGAGCATAGACGTCAGTTCAACGTCTAGTTTTGATTTACATTTGGTTGAGTTTTCAACTAAAGTGAATTCAACGTGAAATCAACAAAAAAGGTCACCATGTCATTGGATATAGGTTAAAAGCTGGGTGATAAATATACTAAATGCCCTTACGTTGATTACTTTTTGCAAATCCAATCAGTTTTCCACGTTCATCACATTGATTTCTTTGGTTGAAATAACCTGGAAGCAATGTTGATTCAACCAGTTTTTTCCCAGTGGGTATTTAGTGCATGGTAATCATGAATGAGATGAGGCCCCTTTAGTCTGCGTAAAAAGATTATGCAGTAACTCCTTGTGTCTTCCAATGGTGGTTCCTTGGAGGGAGACAGTGTTGCAGAGCTGGTCCGAGTCTGCTGGGTCAGTCATGGCCAGTTCGTACTATCACGACTAGATATGACTCAGATGCAGATACAGGAGGCGGATAGTTCGATTCTCCAAATATTTATTAAGAAAAGGGCAGGCAAAGGGCAGGTCGAGGGCAAGCAGAGGTTCGTAATTCAACAGGACAATGACCCAACACACCTCCAGGCTGTAGAAGGGCTATTTTACCAAGAAGGAGAGTGATGGAGTGCTGCAGTATGTGTAGCCTATGTATCTGATGCTGTCTGGACCAAAAGAGTATAACATGTTGCCGCCGTAGCATTTGATTGATTGATGCCAGCAAGCATTTGGCCTCCCTTGATATAAAAATTATAAAATAATTAGCCAATCAGCGTTGAGCTGAACTCAACTGTGGGTTGTCCTGGTGCAGACTGAGCTCCAAAAGTTGTCTGTATTATGGTACTTCAGGTTATTACATATCCACCTGTCCAGTAAAAGATCAGGCTCATCAGTAGGTACGAGTACGCTGGTGGGCCATACAGGGAGTCTCCCATCTCCCATTCCTTGTACTCCTCTCCATGCTATCCTGCTGTGGGGTGACCAGTGGAAATCTCTCCTGGTGCCCATGGACTCTGGGGCCAACGGGAGCTTTATGAACCCTACCCTGGTGTCGGAGCTGGGCATCTCCACATAACCCCTCTCCATTCCCATGGACGCCAGAGCATTGGACGGACGCTCTATTGGCAGGGTCACTCACATACGGTTCCCATCAACCTGTGAGTGTCAGATAACCACAGGGAGTCCATGAGGTTTCTGCTAATTGAGTCTCCTCATTTACCCATGGTTTTGGGATTGTCATGGCTCCAGAGGCACAACCCCCTGATCGACTGGGCTACGGGTTCTATCCTGGGTTGGAGCCCGTTCTGTCACGCACATTGTCTCAAGACCACACTGGGTCCAAGAATGTGAAGCCTGATGCCCTCTCTCGCTTGCATAGCTCCGCAGCTACACCATTTGACCCAGAGACCATCCTCCCTACCTCCTGTCTGGCAGCTACACTCGTCTGGGGTATTGAGAGCCTGGTCCGCAAGGCGCAGCGTTCCCAGCCAAACCCCGGGGGCTAACTGGTTGTTTGTCCCAGATTCTGCCTGGGCTCATTCCTCTAACCTTACCTGCCATTACGGCTCCCGCCGGACCCTGGCTTTCCTCCGACCATGGTTCCTGATGTCTCCACATTTGTCGCCGCCTGTACTGTGTGTGCGCAGAATAAGACTCCGCAGCAAGCTGTGGCAGGCCTCCTTCAACCACTCCCTGTTCCTCACCGGCCCTGGTCCCATATATCCCTGGACTTTGTCACTGGTCTCCGTCCAATGGCAACACCACCATCCTTATGGTAGCGGATAGGTTTTCCAAAGCTGCCCATTTCATTTCCCTTCTCAAGTTACCCTCAGCCAAGGAGACGGCCCAGTCCATGGTACAGCACGTCTTCCGGATCCATGGACTTCTGGTCGACATGGTCTCCGATCGTGGTCCTCAGTTCTCGTTCCGATTCTGGAAGGCGTTCTGCAACCTCATTGGGTCATCGGCCAGCCTGTCCTCCAGGTTTCATCCCCAATCTAACGGCCAGTCGGAGCGAGCCAATCAGGACTTGGAGACGACTCTTCGTTGCCTCGTCTCTGCCAACCCCACCACTTGGAGCCAGCAACTCGTGTGGGTGGAGTACACCCGCAACACCCTTCCCTGCTCGGCCACTGGTCTCTCACCCTTTGAGCGTTCTTTTGGTTACCAGCCCCCGCTCTTCCCTGAGCAAGGGGAAGAAGTCAGCATACCCTCGGCGTACCTGGAAGAGAGCCCGGTCCGCTCTTCTTAAGACCACCTCCAGGTATCGGCGACAGGCGGACCGCCACCGGACCCCGGCTCCCCGCTATCGTCTCGGGCAGAGGGCATGGCTCTCCACTCGGGTCTGCCCCTCCGGGTGGAGTCCCGGAAACTTTCCCCCCGCTTTATCGGCCCTTTCCCCATCTCTAAAATCCTTAGCCCCACTGCTGTTCGCCTTCTGTTGCCCCGCACCCTCCGCATACATCCCACTTTCCATGTGCCTAGGATTAAACCTCTGTCTCACAGCCCTGTGTCTCCTGCCCTTTGCCTGCCCCTTTGTTAATAACTATCCGCCTCCTGTGTCTGCATCTGGGTCATATCCTGAGCCATGATATAAAGAGGGATTAAGAATGACACAATATGCAAGAGTTTACTACACATGCAGTCTGTCCATTCTAATCTTAATAAAGGACATGTGGGCAACTAAGAGAAAGGGTTGACTAGAGACAAGTCTCGCAAACAAACACAACAGCATAGAACAGAGCAGTGATACGTACAATGAAAGGGGAGAGAGAAGGGAAATAGATACCTTAGGAATCCATGGGATTGGAAACAGGCCAGCCATTCAAGACCAGTTTATCTTGCATCATAAATTGGTTAACTTTGTTCCTTTTCTTTACAAACAATTGTTACTGTTCTTAGCTTTGAAGGTGTTGGAAGGCTTACTACCTGAATAGGATACCTTATCTGGAGTTTACACAGGCATGTTGTTGTTGCGACATCTCCTGTTCTGTTGGTGAGGCTTGGGTTGTGTCTGAAATGCAAAACGTGTTATGAGTGAGTGGTCACCAGAATTGACACAGACAGAGAACAGGGCCCGATCTCACAAAGAGTCGGAGTGCTGATATAGGATCAGTTTTGTCTTTTACATCATAATGAATATAATTGATTATATGGACAGAGAGGACCTGATCCTACTCGGAGATGCTTCATGAATACGTGCCCAGTGCAGTAAAAGAATAGTCCCAATGCCAAAAGGGGCTGAGGCAATTGATTGATAATATGTTAGGGGCTGTGCAGAAGCGGTAGAATCAGATATGAGGATATTGGATCCCTGGTCACCTGACAATGGAATCTAAAAACAGAAGCCAGCAACGTATTCACTAGGTCATTAAGTTTTAATGTGCTTACCAATGAGTTTCATTTTTAGGAGACATTCACCAGGTGACAACAGCAAAAAAGGGCTTACAGATCTGTGTGTGTGTGTGTGTGTGTCAGTACTACCCCCGTCACTACCCTATTTGCATCAGCCTGATCAAATATTGATCAATCAATAAGACTAACTTTCACTTTAAGACATTTGACTCTGATAACACGAAAAGCTATTAGGATCTCAATATACAGATGTTGCATTATTGAAATGATTCAAGGGAAAGATATGTAAATAATCTAGGCCTATGTGAATAACAGTTACTGTTGCTCGTTACGCTACCAACATAATAATGCTGAGTTAACACAGGCAGCCCAATTCTGATATTTTTTCCAATAATTGGTATTTTGTCCAATCACAATAGATCTTTTCACATCAGATCTTTTTCAGAGCTGATCTGATTGGTCAACAGATTTGATTAGTGAAAAAATTATCCGAATGGGCTGCCTGTGTAAACACAGACCAAGAGCTGTAACATGATCCGGATCTGGGGTGATTTGCCTATTTTTATTGAATTGGTCACCATTTCTAACCCTTATGCCATAACAATGATAGATATCCATACCTCTGGCATAGTCTGCTGCAAGAACAAAGTCACAACAACAGGATAAGCCACATAGTCATAAGAAGGTCAGGATTATCCACACACAGTATAATAGGCAATTAGACTATATATTCTTATTGTTTTGAATGATAAGCAATGTAATCTGAACAAACAACAGAAAAAAACATAAAAGTCAGTCAATATTAATGGGAAATATGGTAATCCGGGTCAGAAATAGCCTCTTGGACCCTGGGAGGGAGACTGCATTGTGGGTAGATAATTGCCCCTTTTCTGATACTCACAGAGAGAGACCACTGTGATGTAAATTGGTGACCTTCTCAATTTATCGAAACAGTGGGTACGCAACATCAGTCTAGCAGCATGATCCATAGAAATGGTAATTTCTCATTCCGTGTCTCACCTACTCAAACCTTATTAAATGGCTAATTATTGTGATATTCAGCAATATCACTTCTCTCAAATTCTGTAGCAAATCAGATATAGGCCTAAATAAAGCTGCTTGTAGACATATCTCTTAGCTAAAGCCTTATCTCTTAGCTAAAGCCTATCAGAATACAGGTGGGTGTATGGGTTGGACAGGCTAATGGGACACTTTGTATTACCATTTAGCTGAGAGCATGTGGTTAACTCCAATTCACCTCATCTAGAGATCAATATCAGCAACAATGAACGTACACTAGCGAGTCCATAAGATGTTACATACTGTACCTTCTTGAATATGAATAAAAGCTTGGGGTCACCATCAATAAATCCTAAAGGCAGGTTTTCTCAACACAGATTAAGCATAGTCCTGGATTTTTTAGTCCAGGCTTAATCTGGACTAGATTTCATTTGTGTTTGGGAAACCAGCTCCATATGTAAAGCAATTTAACTCTGGAATCTCCCCATTCCTCTGCCTCCTCATTTTCTACAGAATTCCCTTGAATTGACCTGGAATTACTGGAACGAATTAACTGGAATTAGCCTGTACTGACCAGGAGTTATCTACTAGGATTTCCCCAATCAGATAGGATTAAATGTTAGAATTGGGTTTTTCAAAACTGAAGAATTTGATTCTGATTTTCTGGATAGGGATAATGATTTGGTAATCCAATCTCACCTTTAATCAGGATTAAATGTTGTTTTTACATTTTTCAAAACTCAAAGGTAGTTATTAGGATAGAATTCATCTTGAGAAATACACCAGTGATAATGCCTATGGAAATCTTGTAAAGAAGGAAATGGAAAGGGCAGAAAAGTAGACTTGTCTTGCTGAAGAGCAGATCAAGTTGTCATGCTCCAACAGAAAGAGACAAAACTGTGCATTCGCTTACTTCAAGCACGCTTGAAAGATGCTGAAGTTGCGTTTTCAGATGATTTAGACTTCTGAACAATATGTATTTGTGTTTAGAATTATTTGAGTTATCCAGTGAGATGGTGATTTTTCAAAGCACTGAAAATCCAGATTCTGTGACATTGACATTGTGGCGTCTGGATCAGGATGGGCTCCTGGTAATGGCTGGAGCAGAATCAGTGGAATGGTATCAAATACATCAAACACATGGTTTCCATGTGATGCCATTCCATTTGCTCCGTTCCGGCCATTATTATGAGCTGTCCTCCCGTCAGCAGCCTCCCGTGGAATGACACTATTTGATTATTTTCTGAAAGACTGGCTAAAAAACCGCCAGATTGATCTGATTGTGGATATAAAAAAGAGATCATTCTGATCCAGATCAAAAGTTTTGAACAACTGGGCTGCCTTTTTGGATAAACAAAATGTTGTAACATAACTCGTCCAGGAGATGGCAATATAGAGACCTCTCCAATGCACTGAATATCTGGATTCTGTGATCTTGATATTATGGTTTCTAGATCAAAATAAGGATTACAGAATCCGGATCATTCTGATCCTGATTAAACTTTTTGAAAAACTGGCCCTAGTTGAACCTCTTTCAGCATATCTTACTTTTCTCCGGTGACACAAACGCTGTCTAATTCTAATTCTCGACTAATTGGTCTTTTGACCAATCAGATCTGTTCTTTTGCCCAAGATCAGAATTGGGACACATGTGTAACCGCAGCCCAAATAATGTAATTCCCCTTTGATGTGCATAGGTAATAGCCTGGTCCCAGATCTGTTTGTGCTCTTGCCAACTCCATTGCTCATTGTCAAGTGAAGCATGTTTGGCATGACAATGAGTGACAAGGAGTTGGCATGATAGTGTTATGATATGGGGGGGAAGGTTAGTGTTAGGACATAGACAAACACACTATCCAGGATACACTTCCACACTCCATCCCCCAGGTGACAGCAACCGGGTCTAGGTGCTGTGCTAAGCCTTGATAAGCCAATTAGGGATCGTCAATCAGTGTCCCAGCTTGCAAGCCGTGAGGCTGCGGGTTATGTTTGGTTGCCATGAGGCCTTTTGTTTGTTTTGAGTCTTTAGTTTAGTAATGCATTTGGATTTTTTTCCTTTTAGTACATATTTATGTTGTCACCATCTGAACAAATAGTAATCTGCTTGGATTGGCCGACCAAGAGGTCAAGAGAGACAGAGCTGATGTGCTGTTTTCACAGTGGAGGGAGAAGGAGCTCACAACTATTAATGATTTATACAGTACATTGATGGTCAGTTAGATTAATTTCACCAATTACAAGGTACATTTAACATGCCAGCAACACATTTTTTCAGAGACCTCCAAATCAGGAATTTCTTGAGGACACATATCCCACAGTATGGCACTGAGCCAAATAATCATACATTGGATAGCCTTATCCTTGTCAAACCCCATTCAAAAGGGTCAGTCTCTAGACTTTATGATGAGCTACAGGCCACATAGAGGTATACACATACACCATTAAAAGGCCTTGGCAGCAGGAACTTGGATCAGAAATCTCAGATGAGAACTCGGAAGAATCTCTCAAGAATATTAACCATAGTTCAGTGAAAGCCAGACAAAACCTTGTTCAGTTTAAGGTGGTACACAGGTTACATTGCTCAAAAGTTAAACTGCATAAAATATACCCAGATACCTCACCACCATTGTGTGAGAGGTGTAAACATTATGAGCCTTCCTCCCCTCAGCAGCCTCCTATGACATGCATAGCCTCGGGAAGTAGGGGTGCTGAGGGTGCTAAAGCACCACCTGAAAAATCAGAATACAAATATATAAAGATAATTAAAAAGTAGTACATGGGCCTTTACTAGTCCTGTATTAGCAGACAGATATAGCCATCTGTAGCAATCTAGTAAATTCCATTTACTCTGTTCCAGACATTACTATGAGCCCATCCTCCCCAATGAAGGTGCCAACGGCCTCCTGTGATGTCTGTGCAACTTATGCAAGCGCCAATACACTACTGCTCTATGCCACTACACAAAAACAAAGTAAATGCATGCAATGCTTTATTATCCAGTACAGTGACAAAGTGCAGTCGCAATTCAACGGCTCAGACACAAGACTTATGTGGCAGGGACACCAGACAATCACGGATTATAAAGCGAAAACCAGCCACATCGCGGACCTTCTTTGCCCGCTTCAAGGGAAACACAGTGTCACCGAAGCGGGTCACCACCGCCGACGTAAGATATTTAAGTGTGTTAACCCTTGCAAGGTTAACGGCACAGACGGCATCCCTAGCCACGTCCTCAGAGCATGCGCAGACCAGCTGGCTGGAGCGTTTACTGATATATTCAATCTCTCCCTATCCCAGTCTGTTGTCCGCACTTGCTTCAAGATGTCCACCATTGTTCCTGTAACCAAGAAAGAGAAGGTAACTGAACTAAATGACTATCGCCCGCAGCACTCACTTCTGTCATCATGAAGTGCTTTGAGAGGCTAGTTAAGGATCATATAACCTCCACCTTACCCGACACCCTAGACCCACTGCAATTTATATACCACCCCGAAAAGATCCAGGAATGACGCCATCGCACTGCACACTACATTCAGACCCTTTGCTATGAGACTCGAAATTGAGCTCAGGTGCATCCTGTTTCCATTGATCATCCTTGAGATGTTTCTACAACTTGATTGGAGTCCACCTGTGGTAAATTCAATTGATTGGCAACGATTTGGAAAGACACACACCTGTCTATATAAAAAGGTCTCACAGTTGACAGTGCATGTCAGAGCAAAAACCAAGCCATGAGGTGGAAGGAACTGTCCGTAGAGCTCCGAGACAGGATTGTGTCGAGGCACAGATCCGGGGAAGGGTACCAAAAAATGTCTGCAGC
Source organism: Coregonus clupeaformis (assembly GCF_020615455.1). Taxonomy (NCBI): domain Eukaryota; kingdom Metazoa; phylum Chordata; class Actinopteri; order Salmoniformes; family Salmonidae; genus Coregonus; species Coregonus clupeaformis. The sequence goes on along the minus strand of NC_059202.1, from coordinate 51,224,130 downwards.
ATTGAAGGTCCAAGAACACAGTTGCCTCCATCATTCTTAAATGGAAGAAATTTGGAACCACCAAGACTCTCCCTAGAGCTGGCCATCCAGCCAAACTGAGTAATCGGGGGAGAAGGGCCTTGGTCAGGGAGATGACCATGAACCCATTGGTCACTCTGACAGAGCTCCAGAGTTCCTCTGTGGAGATGGGAGAACCTTCCAGAAGGACAACCATCTCTGCAGCACTCCACCAATCAGGCCTTTATGGTAGAGTGGCCAGATGGAAGCCACTCCTCACTAATAGGCACATGACAGCCCGCTTGGAGTTTGCCAAAAGGCACCTAAAGGACTCTCAGACCATGAGAAACAAGATTCTCTGGTCTGATTAAACCAAAATTGAACTCTTTGCCCTGAATGCCAAGCGTCACATCTGGAGGAAACCTGGCACCATCCCTACGGTGAAGCACGGTGGTGGCAGCATCATGCTTTGGGGATGTTTTTCACGACAGGTAGACTAGTCAGAATCGAGGGAAAGATGAACGGAGCAAAGTACAGAAAGATCAATTTTAGAGTAAGGCTGTAACGTAACAAAATGTGGAAAAAGTCAAGCGGTCTGAATACAGTGTGAATGCACTCTGAATGCACTTGTGTGTGTGTGTGTGTGTGTGTGTATATATATATATATATATTACCAGTAAAAGGTTTGGACACACATACTCAAGGGTTTTTCTAATCCCTTCACAGAACAGCGCAAACTGGCTCTAACCAGAATAGAAAGAGGAGTGGGAGGCCCCGGTGCACAACTGAGCAAGAGGACAAATACATTAGAGTGTCTAGTTTGAGAAACAGACACTTCACAGGTCCTCAACTGGCAGCTTCATTAAATAGTACCCGCAAAACACCAGTCTCAACGTCAACAGTGAAGAGGGGACTCTGGGATGCTGACCTTCTAGGCAGAGCTGCAAAGAAAAAGCCATATCTCAGACTGGCCAATAATAAAAAATTTAAAAAAAGATTAAGATGGGCAAAAGAACACAGACAATGGACTTTTTCTTTGCAACTCTGCCTATGTCAGCATCCCAGAGTCGCCTCTTCACTGTTGACGTTGAGACTGTTTTTTTGCGGGTACTATTTAATGAAGCTAACAGTTGAGGACCTGTGAGGTGTCTGTTTCTCAAACTAGACACACGTATTTGTCCTCTTGTGCACCGGGGCCTCCCACTCCTCTTTCTATTCTGGTTAGAGCCTGTTTGCGCTGTTCTGTGAAGGGAGTAGTACACAGCGTTGTACGAGATCTTCAGTTTCTTGGCAATTTCTCGCATGGAATAGCATTAATTTCTCAGAACAAGAATAGACTGACGAGTTTCAGAAGAAGGTTCTTTGTTTGTGGCCATTTTGAGCCTGTAATCGAACCCACAATTGCTGATGCTCCAGATACACAACTAGTCTCAAGAAGGCCAGTTTTATTGCTTCTTTAATCAGCACAACAGTTTTCAGCTGTGCTAACATAATTGCAAAAGGGTTTTCTAATGATCAATTAGCCTTTTAAAATGATAAACTTGGATTAGCAAACACAACGTGCCATTGGAACACAGGACTGATGGTCGCTGATCATGGGCCTCTGTACGCCTATGTAGATATTCCATAAAAAATCAGCCGTTTCCAGCTACAATAGCCATTTACAACATGAACAATGTCTACACTGTGTTTCTGATCAATTTGATATTATTTTAATGGACCAAAAAATTTGCTTTTCTTTCGACAACAAGGACATTTCTAAGTGACCCAAACTTTTGAACGGTAGTGTAACTCTGGGTCTTCCATTCCTGTGGCGGTCCTCATGAGAGCCAGTTTCATCATAGCGCTTGATGGTTTTTGCGACTGCATTTGAAGAAACTTTCAAAGTTCTTGAGATTTTCCGGATTGACTGACCTTCATGTTTTAAAGAAATGATGGACTGTTGTTTCTCTTTGCTTATTTGAGCTGTTCTTGCCATAATATGGACTTGGTCTTTTACCAAATAGGGCTATCTTCTGTATACCCCCCTTACCTTGTCATAACACAACTGATTGGCTCAAACACATGAAGAAGGAAAGAAATTCCACAAATTAACTTTTAAGAAGGCACACCTTTTAATTGAAATGCATTCCAGGTGACGATCTCATGAAGCTGCTTGAGAGAATGGCAAGAGTGTGCAAAGCTGTCATCAAGGCAAAGGGTGGCTATTTGAAGAATCTCAAATATAAAATATATTTTGATTTAACACATTTTTGGTTACTACATGACTCCATATGTGTTATTTCATAGTTTTGATGTATTCACTATTATTCTACAATGTAGAAAATAGTAAAAATAAAGAAAACCCTTAAATGAGTAGGTGTGTCCAAACTTATGACTGGTAGTGTATACACACACACCGGACATTACTCCACCGAATATTTCTTAACTCCATTCTTTTACTTTTTAGATTTGTGTGTATTGTTAGATATTACTGCACTGTTGGAGCTAGGAACACAAGCATTATGCTACACTCGCAATAACATCTGCGACCAATATATATTTTCATGCATTCTGGTACCTCCCGATTTACAAATGAAGCACTGCCCTGGGCACGTGTAGGCTACATTCAACAACTAGGCACATACACGGATTTCTCACAAATGCACACGTTCATTCAGGTTACAGACCGTGTAACTAGGCCTAAGACCTCTAGACTTAGCAAGCGCAACAATATTAGCAGGCTAGTTATTGGTTTCGTAACAATAGCCCAAATGGATCTGGAACCAGGCTACAACGGTGAAGTAGTCATCAAAAAAGGACACCCCGTCATTGAAAAATGTGATTGATTATAAAATACATTTGATTGACCATTGAAAGGACATTTTATTTTCAAATGACTTGACAATTGTTTTAGCAACTACATTTACATGTCAAAAAGCTGGAATTCTTGTAATAAGCAGCTATAGTCCATGATAGCTTTTTCTTCACTTCTTTCTATATACATATTTATATATACACATACATACATGATTCTTTGAGTTCCAAATGTTCCATGTTAGACAAGAGTTGACTCGTGATGCAAGCCTTTTCCTTCGGATTGGCAAACAAACAATACCATAAAAAGGTTATAACCTTCATATACTGATCACATCGTGACAAACCAATTCACATTGACAAAACGTTTCTCCAAAAAAACTTTAGAAAATAATACAAGAGCATGTTGAAACCAGGCGACGGGGGCACTCGAAAAAGCAAACGGCTCCTCCGTCCGTCCGTTCATCAAAATACAAATGAGATCATTAGCACAAAATGAAAGGCTTGAAGGGATATAAAGAAAAACAGATGTAGGATCTTAACTTGAGCCAGTTTGTAACAGGAAAATAATCCTGAAGAAACAGGAAATGTCAATTATAATTTTTTGTAAAGGTTGATACATTTTTTGTTAGGGCAAATCAAGTCTGACATTTTAAAGTGTAAAGTACAAACTTCAGAAGCCGTTTTAAACCCTGAATACACAAGTTTGCATTTCCTGTTGTGCAGGAAAATTCTCAGCAACAAAAGTGATCAAATGAAGATCCTACATATGTAATGTACATTACTAAAGAGCACAATCTACGAAGCTTGATTGATTCAAAGTTCATTTGTTGAAGCTGAGAATAACGGTAGGCGTGGTGGCTGTAACTGCTGTATGTGGATACTGCATAGTCTTGCTCCTTGAGCTATAATCAGGTTGTCAAAGAAGAGGATTGTTTCAGCATTGAAGGTCATCAGATTCCATTGAGAAAAACTTCAGATTCTGTTTTGGGAGGTGGACACACAGCAATGCAGCCAACCTGGGTCGTGTTCAGTAGGTACGAAACGGAAAGAAAACTTTCCAAAATGGAGTGGGAAAAAAATAAACATGGAGGCATTATATACGTATATACACACACTAACAGTCAAAAGTTTGGACACACCTACTCATTCAAGGGTTTTTCTTTATTTTTACAATTTTTTCCATTGTAGAATAATAGTGAAGACATCAAAACTATGAAATAACACATATGGAATCATGTAGTAACCAAACAAGTGTTAAACAAATCAAAATATATGTTATATTTGAGATTCTTCAAATAGCCACCCTTTGCCCTGATTACAGCTTTGCACACTCTTGGCAATCTCTCAACCAGCTTCATGAGGTAGTCACCTGGAATGCATTTAAATTAACAGGTGTACCTTCTTAAAAGTTATTTTGTGGAAATTATTTCCTTAATGCGTTTGAGCCAATCAGTTGTGTTGTGACAAGGCAGGAGGGGTATACAGATGATAGCCCTATTTGGTAAAAGACCAAGTCCATATTATGGCAAGAACAGCTCAAATAAGCAAAGAGAAACGACCGTCCATCATTACTTTAAGACATGAAGGTCAGTCAATACGGAACATTTCAAGAACTTTGAAAGTTTCTTCAGGTGCAGTCGCAAAAACCATCAAGCGCTATGATGAAACTGGCTCTCATGAGGACCGCCACAGGAATGGTAGACCCAGAGTTACATCTGCTGCAGAGGATAAGTTCATTAGAGTTAACTGCACCTCAGAAATTGCAGCCCAAATAAATGCTTCACAGAGTTAAAGTAACAGACACATCTCAACATCAACTGTTCAGAGGGGACTGAATCAGGCCTTCATGGTCAAATTGCTGCAAAAACAACACTACTAAAAGGAAACCAAGAAACACGAGCAAAGGAAATTTGTCCTTTGGTCTGGACTCCAAATTGGAGATGATTGGTTCAAACCGCCGCGTCTTTGTGAAATGCGGTGCGGGTGAACGCATGATCTCCGCATGTGTATTTCCCACCGTAAAGCATGGAGGAGGAGTTGGTGTTATGGTGTGGGGGTGACACTGTCTGTGATTTATTTAGAATTCAAGGCACACTTAACAGCATGGCAACCACAGCATTCTGCAGCGATACGCCATCCCATATGATCTGGGCTTAATGGGACTATCATTTGTTTTTCAACAGGACAATGATACACCTCCAGGCTGTGTAAGGTCTATTTTACCAAGAAGTAGAGTGATGGAGTGCTGCATCAGATGACGTGGGCTCCACAATCCCCCGACCTCAACCCAATTGAGATGGTTTGGGATGAGTCGGACGGCAGAGTGAAGGAAAAGCAGCCAACAAGTGCTCAGCATATGTGGGAAGTCCTTCAAGACTGTTGGAAAAGCATTCCAGGTGAAGCTGATTGAGAGAATACCAAGAGTGTGCAAAGCTGTCATCAAGGCAAACGGTTGCTATTTGAAGAATCTTAAATATATTTAGATTTGTTTAACACTTGTTACTACATGATTCCATATGTGTTATTTCATAGTTTTGATGTCTTCACTATTATTCTACAATGGAAAAAAAAAGAGTACAAATAAAAGAAAATTCCTTAAATGAGTAGGTGTGTCCAAACCTTTGACTGGTACTGTGTGTGTGTGTGTCAAACACACACACACACACACACTGCCTTCGGAAAGAATTCAGACCCCTCGACTTGTCCACATTTTGTTACGTTTCAGCCGTATTCTAAAATGGATATCAAAAATCCTCAGCAATATACACACAATACCCCATAATGACAAAGTGAAAACAGGTATATACATTTTTGCAAATGTATTACAAATAAAAAATAGAAAGATCTTATTTACATAAGTATTCAGACCCTTTGCTATGAGACTCGAAATTGAGCTCAGGTGCATCCTGTTTCCATTGATCATCTTTGAGATGTTTCTACAACTTGATTGGAGTCCACCTGTGGTAAATTAAAAAGATTGGACATGATTTGGAAAGGCACACACCTATCTATATAAGGTTGACAGTGTATGTCAGAGCAAAAACCAAGCCATGAGGTCGAAGGAACAGTCCGTAGAGCTCCGAGACAGGATTGTGTCGAGGCACAGATCTGGGGAAGGGTACCAAAAAATGTCTGCAGCATTGAAGGTCCCCAAGAACAGTGGCCTCCATCGTTCTAAAATCGAAGAAGTTTGGAACCACCAAGACTCTTCCTAGAGGTGGCCGTCTGGCCAAACTGAGTAATCGGGGAAGAAGGGCCTTGGTCAGGGAGGTGACCAAGAACCCGATGGTCACTCTGACAGAGCTCCAGAGTTCCTTTGTGGAGATGGGAAAACCTTCCAGAAGGACAACCATCTCTGCAGCTCTCCACCAATCAGGCCTTTATGGTAGAGTGGCCAGACAGAAGCCACTCCACAGTAAAAGGCATATGACAGCCCGCTTGGAGTTTGCCAAAAGGCACCTAAAGACTCTCAGACCATGAGAAACAAGATTCTCTGGTCTGATGAAACCAAGATTGAACTCTTTGCCTGAATGCTAAGCGTCACTTCTGGAGGAAACCTGGCGCCATCCCTATGGTGAAGCATGGTGGTGGCAGCATCATGCTGTTGGGATGTCTTTCAGCGGCAGGGACTGGGAGACTAGTCAGGATCGAGGGAAAGATGAAGGGAGCAAAGTACAGAGAGATCCTTGATGAAAACCTGCTCCACAGCGCTCAGGGCCTCAGACTGGGGCAAAGGTTCACCTTCCAACAGGACAACGACCCTAAGCACACAGCCAACACAACACAGGAGTGGCTTCGGGACAAGTCTCTGAATGTCCTTGAGTGGCTCAGCCAGAGCCGGGACTTGAATCTCTGGAGATACCTGAAAATAGCTGTGCAGCAACGCTCCCCATCCAACCTGACAGAGCTTGAGAGGATCTGCAGAGATGAATGGGAGAAACTCCCCAAATACAGGTGTGCCAAGCTTGTAGCGTCATACCCAAGAAGACTCAAGGCTGTAATCGCTGCCAAAAGTGCTTCAACAAAGTACTGAGTAAAGGGTCTGAATACCTATGTAAATGTGATATTTCAGGTTTTGTATTTTTAATACATTTTCAAAGATTTTGTCATTATGGGTTATTGTGTGTAGATTGATGAGAAAAAAAAGGCTATAACCTAACAAAATGTGGAAAAAGTCAAGGGGTCTGAATACTTTCCGAAGGCACTGTATGTATGTATGTATGATATATATATATATATATATATATATATATATATATATATATATAAACAAAAAAAATGTATCTCGATGCAAAACGTTTTGCTAACAGTGCGCCCTAATGAACACGACCCTGCAGTTTTACCCAGAACGTTAACATTTCATTGGACGTTCACCTACAGCCCTACAGTTGGCCTGCAGGTGATGTTGCCACGGTGACCAGGTGATGCTTCTGGCTGCTGTGGCGACCAGGTCGGAGTGGGTCAGGTCAAAGGTCAGACGCCAGTGGCCACCTGGCTGTTGTAGTCCGTGGACTCCATCTTGAGGATGTAAGGGATGATGCTGTCTATCTGCACGTTGCCGATGAGGCCAGCGAAGAACAGCTCCTCTGTCACCGCTGCATTCATCAGCCGCAGGGCCGGGAGACGCAGCAGCAGCTTGGATAACCTGACAGGGAGAGAAATGTTATGAATCTTTGCTTTGGCAATAATATTCATGTGAATGTCATGCCAATAAATCATTTATAATTGAAAAGAGAGGAAAGCATAAGAATTTGACAATTTAATTGAGGGAGGCAAAGACAGTGGGAGAGGGAGAGAGAGAAAAAGACAAATGGAGGATGAATGAGATGTTAGAGTTGGATTTAGTGGTAGAATGTAGTTAGTTACTGACCGATAGGAGTCTTCTGGGTAGGTCCTGGTAACATAGTCCTGTAGCTCCATGTAAGCCTTCTCCTGGAACCGCTCTATCTGTAAGGTGTTGTCAATGCCTGGGTGGTCTATGGTGTGCACACACACATACACACACACAGAGAGAACAAGTTAATTTAACAAAAGGAAAAGGTGGTGTGCATCAGAGTTAATCGAGTAAATCACCATGGTACCAAACAACCGTCACTGACTGTCTACACGTTTCTATTTCACTGCTGTCTATTATACACTGAACAAACAATAAACACAACATGTAAAGTCTTGGTCCCATGTTTCATGAGCTGAAATAAAAGATCCCAGAAATCTTTCATACGCACAAAAAGCGTATTTCTCTCAAATGTTGTGCACAAATTTGTTTACATCCCTCCATTGCCAAGATAATCAATCCACCTGACAAGTGTGGCATATCAAGCACATGATTAAACAGCATGATCATTACACAGGTGCACCTTGTGCTGGGGAAAATAAAAGGCCAATCTAAAAATGTGCAGTTTTGTCACACAACACCATGCCACAGATGTCTCAAGCGTTGAGGGAGCGTGCAATTGGAATGCTGACTGCAGGAATGTCCACCAGAGCGGTTGCCATATAATTTAACGTTCATTTCTCTACCATAAGCTGCCTCAAACGTCGTTTTAGAGAATTTGGCAGTACGTCCAACCGGCCTCACAACCGCAGACCACGTGTATGGCGTCGTGTGGGCGATGTCAACATTGTGAACAGAGTGCCCCATGGTGGCGTTGGGGTTATGGTATAAGCAGGCATACGCTACAGACAATGAACACAATTGCATTTTATCGATGGCAATTTGAATACACAGAAACACCGTGATGAGATACTGAGGCCCAATGTGAGGCACATCTCTTTTAATGTATATGTGACCAACAGATGCATACAGTGAGGGAAAAAAGTATTTGATCCCCTGCTGATTTTGTACGTTTGCCCACTGACAAAGAAATGATCAGTCTATAATTTTAATGGTAGGTTTATTTGAACAGACAGAATACAAAATCCAGAAAAACGCATGTCAAAAATGTTATAAATTGATTTGCAGAAAGATTTCTGGCTCCCAGGTGTCTTTTATAGAGGTAACGAGCTGAGATTAGGAGCACACTCTTAAAGGGTGCTCCTAATCTCAGCTTGTTACCTGTATAAAAGACACCTGTCCACAGAAGCAATCAATCAGATTCCAAACTCTCCACCATGGCCAAGACCAAAGAGCTCTCCAAGGATGTCAGGGACAAGATTGTAGACCTACACAAGGCTGGAATGGGCTACAAGACCATCGCCAAGCAGCTTGGTGAGAAGGTGACAACAGTTGGTGCGATTATTCGCAAATGGAAGAAACACAAAAGAACTGTCAATCTCCCTCGGCCTGGGGCTCCATGCAAGATCTCACCTCGTGGAGTTGCAATGATCATGAGAACGGTGAGGAATCAGCCCAGAACTACACGGGAGGATCTTGTCAATGATCTCAAGGCAGCTGGGACCATAGTCACCAAGAAAACAATTGGTAACACACTACGCTGTGAAGGACTGAAATCCTGCAGCGCCCGCAAGGTCCCCCTGCTCAAGAAAGCACATATACAGGGCCGTCTGAAGTTTGCCAATGAACATCTGAATGATTCAGAGGACAACTGGGTGAAAGTGTTGTGGTCAGATGAGACCAAAATGGAGCTCTTTGGCATCAACTCAACTCGCCGTGTTTGGAGGAGGAGGAATGCTGCCTATGACCCCAAGAACACCATCCCCACCGTCAAACATGGAGGTGGAAACATTATGCTTTGGGGGTGTTTTTCTGCTAAGGGGACAGGACAAATTCACAGCATCAAAGGGACGATGGACGGGGCCATGTACCGTCAAATCTTGGGTGAGAACCTCCTTCCCTCAGCCAGGGCATTGAAAATGGGTCATGGATGGGTATTCCAGCATGACAATGACCCAAAACACACGGCCAAGGCAACAAAGGAGTGGCTCAAGAAGAAGCGCATTAAGGTCCTGGAGTGGCCTAGCCAGTCTCCAGACCTTAATCCCATTGTTGCCAAACGTCAGCCTCGAAATCTTAATGACTTGGAGAAGATCTGCAAAGAGGAGTGGGACAAAATCCCTCCTGAGATGTGTACAAACCTGGTGGCCAACTACAAGAAACGTCTGACCTCTGTGATTGCCAACAAGGATTTTACCACCAAGTACTAAGTCATGTTTTGCAGAGGGGGTCAAATACATATTTCCCTCATTAAAATGTAAATCAATTTATAACATTTTGGATTTTTTTGTTGTTATTCTGTCTCTCACTGTTCAAATAAACCTACCATTAAAATTATAGACTGATCAATTCTTTGTCAGTGGGCAAACGTACAAAATCAGCAGGGGATCAAATACTTTTTTCCCCTCACTGTATCAGTATTCCCAGTCATGTGAAATCCATAGATTAGGGCCTAATTTATTTATTTAAATTGACTGATTTCCTCATATGAACTGTAACTCCATTAAAAAAAAAAAATTTAATTGTTGCATGTTGCGTTTAGATTTTTGTTCAGTATAGTTTTCTTGGCAAAGACACACAGAACAAGTAGCTTAAACAAAAGGAAAGGGTGCAACTCTACTGCATTCATAATAACTCTCCCTTTTATGTACACAGCAAATCCATGGGAGTGACGTTCCAGTGTACTTCCTTTTGTTTAAATACTTTGCTGAGGATCTGGGAACTGTTGTCTGAAGGGCAGCACCTAACTACACTAAGAAAGGGTGTGCAACAAGTCGCCATGTTACTGCATGGGACAGATTCTCAATTGAGCAAGCTTTTTAGTCCAAAAATAGGCATAATCTTTGTCCAGGAGGCTGGCCCAATGCATTTTTCATTAAATCCTGGGCATTAATTTGGAGTTGGTCCCCCCTTTGCTGCTATAACAGCATCCACTCTTCTGGGAAGGCTTTCCACTAGATGTTGGAACATTTCTGCGGGGACTTGCTTCCATTCAGCCACAAGAGCATTAGTGAGGTTGGGCGATTAGGCCTGGCTCGCAGTCGGCGTTCCAATTCATCCCAATGGAGTTAGATGAGGTTGAGGTCAGGGCACTGTGCAGGCCAGTCAAGTTCTTCCACACCGATCGACAAACCATTTCTGAATGGACCTCACTTTGTGCATGGGGGCATTGTCATGCTGAAACAGGTAAGGGCCTGCCCCAAACTGTTGCCACAAAGCTGGAAGCACAGAATTGTCTAGAATGTAGCGTTAAGTTTTCCCTTCACTGGAACAAAATGGGCCTAGCACGAACCATAGAAAACAGCCCCAGATCATTATACCTCCACCACCAAACTTTACAGTTGGCACTAAGCATTCGGGCAGGTAGCGTTCTCCAGGCATCTGCCAAACCCAGATTTGTTCGTCGGACTGCCAGATGGTGAAGCACGACTCATCATTCCAGAGAACGCTTTTCCACTGCTCCAGAGTCCAATGGCAGCAAGCTTTACACCACTCTAGAAGACACGTCACATTGCGCATGGTGATCTTGGGCTTGTGTGCGGCTACTCGGCCATGGAAAACCATTTCATGAAGCTCCCGACGAACAATTCTTGTGCTGATGTCGCTTCCAGAGGAAGTTTGGAACTCGGCAGTGATTGTTGAAATCGAGGACAGACAAATTTTTTCACGCTACGCGCTTCAGCACTCGGTGGTCCCGTTCTGTGAGCTTGTGTGGCATATCACTTCGCGACTGAGGAATTGTTGCTCGTAGACGTTTCCACTTCACAATAACAGCACTTAGTTGACTGGGGCATCTCTAGCAGGGCAGACATTTTACGAACTGACTTGTTAGAAAGGTGGCATCCTATGACGGTGCCACGTTGAAAGTCACTGAGCTCTTCAGCACGGGCCATTCTACTGCCAATGTTTGTCTATGGAGATTGCATGGCGGTGTGCTCGATTTAATACACCTGTCAGCAACGTGTGTAGCTGAAATGGCCAAATCCACTAATTTGAAAGGGGTATCCACATACTTTTGGCCATGTAGTGTATCAGCGCTTAACAATCTAATTTCAAAACTAACACATAAAACTCTAAAGTCCCTCTCTTCCTGTTTCCTTCCTGACTGATGTCTTGAGATTGTGCTTCAATATATCCACATAATTTTCCTTCCTCATGATGCCATCAATTTTGTGAAGTGCAATCCTGCAGCAAAGCACACCCACAGCATAATGCTGCCACCCCCGTGCTTCACGGTTGGGATGGTATTCTTCGGCTTGCAAGCATCCCCCTTTTTCCTCCAAACATAACGATGGTCATTATGGCCAAACAGTTCTATTTTTGTTTCATTCAGACCAGAGTACATTTCTCCAAAAAGTACGATCTTTGTCCCCATGTGCAGTTGCAAACCGTAGTCTGGCTTTTTTATGGCGGTTTTGGAGCAGTGGCTTCTTCCTTGCTGAGCGGCCTTTCAGGTTATGTCGATATAGGACTTGTTTTACTGTGGACATAGATACATTTGTACCCGTTTCCTCCAGCATCTCCACAAAGTCCTTTGCTGTTGTTCTGGGATTGATTTGCACTTTTCGCACCAAAGTACGTTCATCTCTAGGAGACAGAACGCATCTCCTTCCTGAGCGGTATGACGGCTGTTTGGTCCCATGGTTTTTATACTTGTGTACTATTGTTTGTACAGATAAATGTGGTACCTTCAGGCATTTGGAAATTGTTCTCAAGGATGAACCAGACTTGTGGAGGTCTTTGCTGATTTCTTTTGATTTTCCCATGATGTCAAGCAAAGAGGCACTGAGTTTGAAGGTAGGCCTGGAAGTACATCCACAGGTACACCTCCAATTGACTCAAATGATGTCAATTAGCCTATCAGAAGCTTCTAAAGCCATGACATCATTTTCTAGAATTTTCCAAGCTGTTTAAAGGCACAGTCAACTTAGTGTACAGTCGTGGTCAAAAGTTGAGAGAATGACACAAATATTATTTTCACAAAGTCTGCTGCCTCAGTTTTTATGATGGCAATTTGCATATACTCCAGAATGTTATGAAGAGTGATCAGATTAATTGCAATTAAGTCCCTCTTTGCCATGAAAATGAACTTAATCCCCAAAAAACTTTTCCACTGCAAAAGGACCAGCTGACATAATGTCAGTGATTCTCTCGTTAACACAGGTGAGAGTGTTGACGAGGACAAGGCCGGAGATCACGCTGTCATGCTGATTGAGTTAGAATAACAGACTGGAAGCTTTAAAAGGAATTATTCCTCTGTTAACCATGGTTACCTGCAAGGAAACACGTGCCATCATCATTGCTTTGCACAAAAAGAGCTTCACAGGCAAGGATATTGCTGCTAGTAAGACTGCACCTAAATCAACCATTTATCGGATCATCAAGAACTTCAATTAGAGAGGTTCAATTGTTGTGAAGAAGGCTTCAGGGCGCCCAAGAAAGTCCAGCAAGCGTCAGGACCGTCTCCGAAAGTTGATTCAGCTGCGGGATCGGGGCACCACCAGTGCAGAGCTTGCTCAGGAATGGCAGCAGGCAGGTGTGAGTGCATTTGCAGGCACAGTGAGCGAAGACTTTGAGGATGGCTTGGTGTCAAGAAGGGCAGCAAAGAAGCCACTTCTCTCCAGGAATTACATCAGGGACAGACTGATATTCTGCAAAAGGTACAGGGATTGGACTGCTGAGGACTGGGGTAAAGTCATTTTCTCTGATGAATCCCCTTTCCGAATGTTTGGGGCATCCGGAAAACACCTTGTCCGGAGAAGACGAGGTGAGCGCTACCATCAGTCCTGTGTCATGCCAACAGTAAAGCATCCTGGGACCATTCATGTGTGGGGTTGCTTCTCAGCCAAGGGAGTGGGCTCACTCACAATTTTGCCTAAGAACACAGCCATGAATAAAGAATGGTACCAACACATCCTCCGAGAGCAACTTCTCCCAACCATCCAAGAACAGTTTGGTGACGAACAATGCCTTTTCCAGCATGATGGAGCACCTTGCCATAAGGCAAAAGTGATAACTAAGTGGCTCGGGGAACAAAACATCGACATTTAGGGTCCATGGCCAGGAAACTCCCCAGACCTTAATCCCATTGAGAACTTGTGGTCAATCCTCAAGAGGCGGATGGACAAACAAAAACCCACAAATTCTGACAAACTCCAAGCATTGATTATGCAAGAATGGGCTGCCATCAGTCAGGATGTGGCCCAGAAGTTAATTGACAGCATGCCAGGGCGGATTGCAGAGGTCTTGAACTGCAAATATTCACTCTTTGCATAAACTTAATGTAATTGTCAATAAAAGCCTTTGACACTTATGGAATGCTTGTAATTATACCTCAGTATACCATAGTAACATCTGACAAAAATATCTAAAAACACTGAAGCAGCAAACTTTGTGAAGACCAATACTTGTGTCATTCTCAAAACTTTTGACCATGACTGTATGTAAACTTCTGACCCACTGGAATTGTGATACAGTGAATTATAAGTGAAATAATCTGGCTGTAAACAATTGTTGGAAAAATTACTTGTGTCATGCACAAAGTAGATGTCCTAACCGACTTGCCAAAACTATAGTTTGTTAACAAGAAATTAGTGGAGTGGTTGAAAAACAAGTTTTAATGACTCCAACCTAAGTGTATGTAAACTTCCGACTTCAACTGTATAATGAAACTCAAAGTTCTTCTCCTTTCCCTCCCTCTTTATCCCTCTCTCCACCCACCACTCACCAGGGCTGAAGAGGACGATGGCTTTGAGGTAGGCGTATTCATATGTGTCAGGGGACAGTTTAACCATGCTGTTACAGAACTCCTGCATCCTCCAGATGTGTTCCATCACCAGCTTCACTCGCTCTGGGGACAGCTTCTCTGTAGGGGGGAAACAGGGGAAGGTAAATCATTTATAATACTATAAACGTCCCCATGTTTTCCCACAACAAAACACCTACTGTGGCTCTGACTCAGCAGATGCTTCTCTGCATGGGGGAACAGAGAACGAACACAACAAGAGGAAGACTGGAGAAGGACGCTGGGGCTCTTTGACTAAAATCCTTCATCTGCACTGATCTTTAAAAAAAGAAATGACCGGGTGAAAGCCAGCCTAATGATGAGCTTCACTTCCACCATATTGTTTTTACCAGTCAAGTCTTTTCGAAAAGGAGACGACAACGAGGAGGACAGATTTTTGATCAATTGAGATACGGCCTGGAAATAGGTTTGCTGCATAGATCACACTCCCCGTACTGGAAGGCGCTTTGGATAAAAATCTGCTGGCAATTATTGTAAATATTGTGATAAATATCTATTCATTTGTACAATCACCTCCTGTACCTTCGTGTAGGCTGGTCTGCAGGTGGTTGATGATGGCAGCCAGGATGGTGGCGACGTTCATAACGTTGGAGCACTGAGCCAGGCCCAGAGCAAACAGCTCGTTCCAACAAGCTTTCATTAGGTTAATGTCATTATCCAGACCACTATAGAGAAAAGACAACATTCAGGCAACATTCAGACAACATTCATAACATTGGAGCACCGAGCCAGGCCCAGGCCTTCATCAGGTTAATGTCATTATCACTGGGAAACAAAGGATGTATTTAATATTTAATTTATTAAAATGCATGCATGTAGAATATATTAACATTCACTGCATTTAAAATCATAGAGGATGACACACAAATACTTCAATTTTGGTGCTCTGGTTTTGGCCAGTAGACAGGAAAAGGCTTACTGATATACACGGCAGTTTGCATATACATACATGAATTCAGCGTAAGAGAATTAGAGAGACAGAATGAGAGCGGTAGGTAGGTATGCTAGGTAGGGACTCACCCCAAGGCTTGGAAGGCAGGTATGGAGCGCGCCCAGTGCATGGACAGGAAGAGGAGCCTCGAGGCCGACTCACAGATGTAGTTCACGTTTAGGTACTCAGGCATTGGCAAAGGCATCATCAACTACAGAGAGAGAGCGAGAGAGACATCATGATTGAGAAAGAATGGGCCTAGACAGATTTATTTTTTAAAAGTTGATTAATTATACTTTTATTAATCCCTGCAGGGAAATTAAGTTGCCATAGCAAGTGAGTTCAGGGCCTCTTGATTCTTTAAGCACTATGACGTACTGAGAATAAATGTCCCTTTAAGATAACTTTAATTTAAAAAATTAAATCAGGTGTTATGGTCAGCCCCTGGGCCTTTGAGATGTGTAGTGTCCCAAGTGGTACCCTTTTCCCTTTATAGTGGACTACTTTTGACCATGGCCCCTGGGCCCTCACCTTGAAGGGGACGTGGCTGTCTGAAAGAAGGGGCCCCTCCAGCTCCACCACGGGGCCCGACTGGTCCCCTGACATCAACTGCAACGTGGCCTCCAGAGAGTCTCCCGCTGAGCCATCACCAGGGTTCAAGGCCTTGGCCAGGGTGTCAAACGCTCTGGGGAGGTGGGCGAGAGAGACAACGAAACAATTCAGTCAACAAATTAGTGCCCAATTCACACTATAGTGTGACAACCGAACTCTTCTGGCTCTGATATTTTATTTTCACATTTTCCTTTCCAGCACGGTTCCATCAATTATGGTGGTTGCCTAATCAGGCCAGCTCAGTACATCTCTGTTTAGGCTTGGCTCAGTCTGGCTCTGTAGTGTAGAAGTCCTTTACACACAAACACAGGTCAGTTCGCAAACTAGTACACTTACAGTGCCTTCAGAAAGTGTTCTTACCCCTTGACTTATTCCACATTTTGTTGCGTTACAGCCTGAATTCAACATGGATTAAATAGATTCTCTCTCACTCTCTACACACAATACCTCAACGACAAAGTGAAAACATGTTTAGAAATATTTGCACAATTATAAAAAATTAAATACAGAAATATCTCATTTACATAAAGTATTTCTCGGTAAGTCTCTAAAGCTTTCCACACGTGGATTGTGCAACATTTGGCTATTATTCTTTAAAAAAGTATTCAACCTCTGTCGGATTGGTTGTTGATCATTGCTAGACAACCATTTTCAGGTCTTGCCATTGATTTTCAAGAATTTAAGTCAAAACTGTAACTCGGCCACTCAGGAACATTCACTGTCTTCTTGGTAAGCAACTCCAGTGTAGATTTGGCCTTTTGTTTTTGGTTATTGTCCTGCTGAATGGTGAATTCATCTTCCAGTGTCTGGGTAAGCAGACAACCAGATTTTCCGCTAGGATTTTGCCTGTGCTTAGCTCCATTACGTTTATTTTTTATCCTGAAAAACTCCCCAGTCCTTAGCAATAACAAGCATACCCATAACATGATGCAAACACCACTATGCTTGAAAATATTGAGAGTGGTACTCAGTAATGTGTTGTATTGGATTTGCCCCAAATATAAAACACTGTATTCAGGACAAAAAAGGTAATTGCTTTGCCACATTTTTTGCAGTATTACTTTAGTGTCTTATTGCAAACAGGATGCATGTTTTGGAATATATTTTATTCTGTACAGGCTTCCTTCTTTTCACTCTGTCAATTAGGTTAGTATTGTGGAGTAACTACAATGTTGTTGATCCATCCTCAGGTTTCTCCTATCACAGCCATTCAACTTTGTAAATGTTTTAAAGTCACCATTGGCCTCATGGGGAAATCCCTGAGCGGTTTCCTTCCTCTCCGGCAACTGAGTTAGGAAGGACGCCTGTATCTTTGTGGTGACTGGGTGTATTGACACACCATCCAAAGTGTAATTTACCCATCTACCAGTAGGTGCCATTCTTTGCGAGGCATTGGAAAACCTCCCTGGTCTTTGTGGTTGAATCTGTGTTTGACATTCACTGTTCGGCTGAGAGACCTTACAGATATTGTATGTGTGGGGTACAGAGATGAGGTAGACATTCAAAAATCATGTTAAACATTATTGCACACAGAGGCCATGCAACTTATTATGTGACTTGTTAAGCACATTTTTACTCCTGAACTTATTTAGGCTTGCCATAACAAAAAGGGTTGAATACTTATTTATTGACTCAAGACATTTCAGCTTTTCATTTTTTATTAACTTGTCAAAATTTCAACATAATTCCACTTTGACATTATGCAGTATTGTGTGTAGGCCAGTGACCAACAAATCTCAATTTAATCAATTTTAGATTCAGCCTGTAACACAACAAAATGTGGAAAAACTCAAGGGGTGTGAATACTTTCTGAAGGCACTGTATTAATCTCTAAACGTGCTTATATTGCATTTTCTTCCTTTGAGGTTAACATTTCTATTAGTGTTGAGGTTCAGGAAGTGATATATAAATAGACTGCAGAAAGGAAAACAAGCTTCAAGCTTGACAGATCTTGGATAGGAAATGTCTAACCAACAACTAACCTAATTAACCGAGACAGGAACACAGGAACCACATTGCCCTTGACTGGAAAAATTCAATTTGAGCCCCATGATATACCAGAGAAACACAACCCCTAAGGTCCTTCTGATACACTCAGAACATCTGTCAGCTCTAAAATCAGTACTGCTATTAGTCAATCCAAGCAGTCTAAGACATTTGGGGGAGGGGGGCTGCTAAGCTGACATATGGAATTGTTTTAAGATGGTCATAATATGGATCATTTAGCCATTTGATTTTGAATTGTAGGTATAAAAATACATTTATACATATAACTTTTTACATTTTGGCCTTAAATGTAACCTTTAATTAACTAGGCAAGTCAGTTAAGAACAAATTCTTATTTACAATGACGGCCTACCAAAAGGCCTCCTGCGGGGACGAGGCTGGGATAAAAAAGATAGGACAAAACACACATCACGACAAGAGAGACACCACATAAAGAGAGACCTAAGACAACAACATAGCATGGCAGCAACACATGACAACACAGCATGGTAGCAACACCACATGACAACATGGTAGCAACACCACATGACAGCAGCACAACATGGTAGCAGCTCAAAACATGGTACAAACATTATTGGGCACAGACAACAGCAAGAAGGTAGAGACAACAATACATCACGCGAAGCTGCCACAACTGTCAGTAAGAGTGTCCATGATTGAGTCTTTGAATGAAGAGATGGACATAAAACTGTCCAGATTGAGAGTTTTTTAAAGCTCGTTCCAGTCGCTAGCTGCAGCGAACTGAAAAGAGGAGCGACCCAGGGATGTGTGTGCTTTGGGGACCTTTAACAGAATGTGACTGGCAGAACGGGTGTTGTATGTGGAGGATGAGGGCTGCAGTAGGTATCTCAGATAGGGTGAGGCCTAAGAGGGTTTAAGAAATAAGCATCAACCGGTGGGTCTTGCGACAGGTATACAGAGGAGTATAGAGTGCAGTGATGTGTCCTATAAGGAGCATTGGTGGCAAACCTGATGGCCGAATGGTAAAGAACATCTAGCCGCTCGAGAGCACCCTTACCTGCGATCTATAAATTACATCTCCGTAATCTAGCATGGGTAGGATGGTCATCTGAATCAGGGTTAGTTTGGCAGCTGGGGTGAAAGAGGAGCGATTATGATAGAGGAAACCAAGTCTAGATTTAACCTTAGCCTGCAGCTTTGATATGTGCTGAGAGAAGGACAGTGTACCGTCTAGCCATACTCCCAAGTACTTGTATGAGGTTACTACCTCAAGCTATAAACCCTCAGAGGTAGTAATCACACCAAACCACATTACCTTTGTTTTGGAGGTGTTCAGAACATGGTTAAGGGCAGAGAAAGCTTGTTGGACACTAAGAAAGCTTTGCTGTAGAGCATTTAACACAAAATCCGGGGAGGGGCCAGCTGAGTATAAGACTATCATCTGCATATAAATGGATGACAGAGCTTCCTACTGCCTGAGCTATGTTGTTGATGTAAATTGAGAAGAGCGTGGGGCCTAGGATCGAGCCTTGGGGTACTCCCTTGGTGACAGGCAGTGGCTGAGACAGCAGATGTTCTGACTTTATACACTGCACTCTTTGAGAGCGGTAGTTAGCGAACCAGGCCAAAGACCCCTCAGAGACACCAATACTCCTTAGCCGGCCCACAAGAATGGAATGGTCTACCGTATCAAAAGCTTTGGCCAAGTCAATAAAAATAGCAGCACAACATTGCAGTGACACATCCATAACTAGATTGCATACCAGAGCGAATACTATAGACATCAAGAAAGCCAGTCAGTTGATTATTGACACGTTTTTCCAACACTTTTGATAAACAGGGAAAAATTGAAATTGGCATATAACAGTTAGGATCAGCTTGATCTCCCCCTTTAAATAAAGGACGCACCGTGGCTGCCTTCCAAGCAATGGGAACCTCCCCAGACAGGAGAGACAGGATAAAAAAGGTCAGAGACAGGCTTGGTGATGATAGAGGCAGCAACCTTAAAGAAGAAAGGATCTAAACCATCTGACCCAGATGTTTTTTTGGGGTCAAGTTTAAGGAGCTCCTTTAGCATCTAGGACTCAATGACCGCCTGCAGGGAGAAACTTTGTAGCAGGGCAGGGGGAAAAGAGGGAGGAGCATCAGGGCTAGTTGCATTAAAAGGGGTGGGAGATGAGGAAATGTTGGACGGGCAAGGAGGCATGGCTGAGTCAAATAGGAATCCTGACTTAATGAAGTGGTGATTAAAGAGCTCAGCCATGTGCCCTTTGTCAGTAACATCCACATCATCAACATTAAGGGACATGGGCGGCTGTGAGAAGGAGGGTTTATTCTCCAGGTCTTTAAACATTTTCCAGAACTTCTTGGGGTTAGACCCACAGAGAGAGAACTGCTCCTTAAATGGAATTCTTGAGGTGGAGTAACTCTGCCAAATCACGGTCGAACCAGGGGCTGAACTGGTTTTTAAATCTCATTTTCTTTATGGGGGCGTTTGTTAACAATACCACTGAAAATAAAATAAAAAAAGAAGGTCCAAGCGACTTCGACAGAGGGGGATCAAGCTGATTCTATACCAATTTACAGAGGCCAGGTTATGAAGGAAGGCTTGCTCATTTAATTATTTTAGCAAGCGTCTATGACAGATCAGGACAGGTCGTTTCACTGAGCAGCCATAATGAACACAGGCTGTAAAACAGTGATCACTAAGGTCATTACAGAAAACACCAGACTGATACCTGTCAGGATTATTTGTGAGGATTTCTGGGTGTTTGGAGTCATACCTTGTGGGATTGGTAATAATCTGAGAAAGATTTAGGGAGTCCCATTGCTTTAGGACTTGGGTCAGGTGGTTTAAGCATGTCCCAGTTTAGGTCACCTAGCAGGACAAATGCAGACTTAGTGTAAGGGGCCAGGAGAGAGCTTAGGGCAGGTAGGGTACAGGCCGGTGCTGATGGTGGACAATAACACGCAGCAACAGTCAACAAAGAGATATTTGAAAGCTTAATGCTTAAAACCAGCAAATCAAATTGTTTGGGGAGAGACAACAGAGCACTGAAGGTGTTCCTTGGTAAAGATTGCCACTCCACCACCTTTGGAAGATCTGTCTTGCCGAAAAAGGTTATAACCAGAAAGGTTAACATCAGTGTTCAAAACACTCTTTCTTAACCACGTCTCCGTAATAACCAACACATCTGGATTGGAGCTGTGAACCCACACTTTCAATTGATCCATTTTAGATAATAAGCTTCTAGTGTTAACGTGGAGAAAACCCAGGCAGAAATCAGTGAAGCAGAAATCAGAGCACAAGTCAGAATTGGGGCTAGCAACAGTAGATGAGACAGGGGGAGACAGGCCAGGGCAGACAGTGAACAGATCGCCAGGTGGAATCCAAGCAGCAGTGCAGCAGGAGTAGGTGTCACACCAGTTTGGGAGAAGCTTTATTCGAGAGGCAGATTCCTTGTAGAAAATCCCAGCTAGGTAGCAAGTCTCTGTCCACCGTTTTTTTCAACATGCAAAAGGAAGTTGTTAACTAGCTATATCGCTTCAGTTTCGGTTAAAGGTCCTTTACGACGTCCAAACAAAGTTGTCCTGTGATTGTTGTATCTTAGAGATTGCGAGGAGGATATCTTCTGATGTCACACAAGTTCTATCACTTCAAACTGAAGCTGGAATGACATTTTCTTTTTTTCTATTGACATTTCTTTGTGTGTGTAATATATATATATACACACACACACACACACACACACACATTATGCTGATTCATGATTTCGACTGGCTGAGAAAAGCTGCCAGCCTGTCTGTCTCATCCCAACACGTTCATAACCATAGGACAGCTGGGGATCGAATTTCAATATTGAAACAATGTTGGAAATGCCGGAGAGACACACAGCAAGATAATTATAAATCTCCGCTGTTGAAAACCAAACGCTAGTCTAAAAGAAATGGGAGATAATGTCTAGATGCTTTTTACAGTGTAGATCTAGTATATAAATTGCCTGGCTGAGCTGATGAAGCCCATAGAAAAACATTGAATACGGTGGCTTGCGAAAGTATTCACCCCACTTGGCATTTTTCCTATTTTGCTGCCTTACAACCTGGAATTAAAATGGATTTTTGGGGGGTTTGTATCATTTGATTTACACAACATGCCTACCACTTTGAAGATGCAAAATATTTTTTTTATTGTGAAACAAACAAGAAATAAGACCAAAAAATAAAAAATGTGAGCGTGCATAACTATTCACCCGCCCAAAGTCAATACTTTGTAGAGCCACCTTTTGCAGCAATTACAGCTGCAAGTCTCTTGGGGTATGTCTCTATAAGCTTGGCACATCTAGCCACTGGGATGTTTGCCCATTCTTTAAGGCAAAACTGCTCCAGCACCTTCAAGTTGGATGGGTTCCGCTGGTGTACAGCAATCTTTACGTCATACCACAGATTCTCAATTGGATTGAGGTCTCGGCTTTGACTAGGCCATTCCAATAAATGTAAATGTTTCCCCTTAAACCACTTAAGTGTTGCTTTAGCAGTATGCTTAGGGTCATTGTCCTGCTGGAAGGTGAACCTCCGTCCCAGTCTCAAATCTCTGGAAGACTGAAACAGGTTTCCCTCAAGAATTTCCCTGTATTTAGCGCCATCCATCATGAGAGGTATTGGGTTTGCGCCAGACATAGCGTTTTCCTTGATGGACAAAAAGCTAAATTTTTGTCTCATCTGACCAGAGTACCTTCTTCCATATGTTTGGGGAGTCTCCCACATGCCTTTTGGCGAACACCAAATGTGTTTGCTTATTTTTTTCTTGACGCAATGGCTTTTTTCTGGCCACTCTTCCGTAAAGCCCAGCTCTGTGGAGTGTACGGCTTAAAAAGTGGTCCTATGGACAGATACTCCAATCTCTGCTGTGGAGCTTTGCAGCTCCTTCAGGGTTATCTTTGGTCTCTTTGATGAATGCCCTTCTTGCTTGGTCCGTGAGTTTTGGTGGGCGGCCCTCTCGTGGCAGGTTTGTTGTGGTGCCATATCTTTCCATTTTTTAATAATGGATTTAATGGTGCTCCGTGGGATGTTCAAAGTTTCTGATATTTTTTTATAACCCAACCCTGATCTGTACTTCTCCACAACTTTGTCCCTGACCTGTTTGGAGAGCTCCTTGGTCTTCATGGTGCTGCTTGGTTCGTGGTGCCCCTTGCTTAGTGGTGTTGCAGACTCTGGGGCCTTTCAGAACAGGTAGGTAGGTATACAGTGATCCCTCGCCACTTCGCGGTTCACTTATCGCGGATTCGCTATTTCGGATTTTCATAATGCATTTTTTTTTTTTGGTGCATTGTGCTCTGCATTCTGATTCGCTAAAAACTCACTCCCGCTTCTTGTATCAAAACATGCTACGAATTGTGCTATCATTTTGTCGTCTCGTGCAGTTATGTGTACGTACATAAAACAGCTTGGCAAATTTACATTAAGTTGGCCAAATTATCTTGTAATTTCGAACATCTCCTAAACCCATAATGTCGACGAAACGGCCTGGACCGACAAAAGCACCTGCGGATGGGCCCAAACGGCGGAAGATGCTACCTATCTCAGATAAAGTTAAACTTCTGGACATGCTAAGGGAAGGTAAAAGCTATGCAGCCGTTGCTCGCCATTACGGAATCAATGAATCTTCCGTTCGTTACATAAAGAAGGAGGAAAAAAACATAGGACGACAGCAGCAGTCAATTTTAATACGAATGCAAAAAGGGTTGTAACTGTCCGCAACAAGACCATGGTACGGATGGAGACGGCATTAGCTCTGTGGACTAATGACTGCAGGAAAAAAAACATAACCCTGGATACAAACGTTATCTGCACAAAAGAGAGAATGCTGTATGAAAACTTTGCTGTCAGTGACGGGGAAGAGGGAGAGGATGCCGGGCCCTCAGCAAGTGCTGCTGACACAGTGGGAGAGGATGCCAGGCCCCCAGCAAGTGCTGCTGACAAAGTTCCAAGCGCATTTGCAGAAATGACAAAGCCACAAAGCGACGATGAAAGAGAAGAGGGAGAAGAGGACACGAGAGATGAGGAGGAAGGACTAACGCTTGGTCGCTTAGCAACCATGGTGCGAATGGCCACTGAACTTAAGCGAGTAGCTGAGGAATGGGACCCTTTGATGAGCCGTTCGTTACAGTTCTCCAACGTAATCGATGGTGGCATGTCGGTGTACAAAGGATCTTTTTGCAAAGAAGAAAAAAGAGCGACAACAGCTGCCTATCACTATGTTCTTCTCCCGAACAAACACACCTGCACAGCGGGCTTCAGAAGAAGAGAACACTGCAGAGCGCAGTCAGGATGCAGCGGCCCAGTCTGAAGAGCAGTGAAACGGCCTACACGTGAGTCACTGTATTTGTATACATGTAATAGTTGCTAATTGTAAAAAAAAAAAAGTTTTCTATTTCGCGGATTTCACTTATCGCGGGTCATTTTCGGAACGTAACCCCCGCGATAAACGAGGGATTACTGTATATACACACATACTGAGATCATGTGACACCTAGATTGCACACAGGTGGACTTTAACTAATTATGTGACTTAGGTAATTGGTTGCACCAGATCTTATTTAGGGGCAAAGGGGGTGAATACATATGCACGCATCACTTTTCCGTTATACATTTTTTAGAATGTTTTTAAACAAGTAATTTTTTTCATTTCACTTCACCAATTTGGACTATTTTGTGTATGTCCATTACATGAAATCCAAATAAAAATCCATTTAAATTACAGGTTGTAATGCAACAAAATAGGAAAAACGGCAAGGGGGATGCATAATTTTGCAAGGCACTGTAACACATCCAGAAATGGCAAAAAAGAACAGTCAGAAAATAAATCTAGGAGAAGTAAAAATAAAATATAAACATAGGCACAAAACTACCTTCATACTTCCATTCGTTTTTTAAAACCGGTACCGGTTACCTTCAGACGAGTCCCGTGACACTTGTGGTGGTCCTAGAGCAAAACGGAGCGCCATCGTGTTCGTGAGAATCTTCCATTTCCACAGTGGGGTCCCATTAGTTTATAGCCCAAACAGTTCAGACGCTACCAAACAGAAGTTGGCACATCGACGGTACCGACTTCAGACGAGTCTCCTGACACTTGTGGGGATCGTAGAGCAAAATGGAGAACACCATCGTGTTCGTAGGAGTCTCCCCTTGTAGGTCAAACTGTACGGACACTAGATGTTTACGGGAGAAGACCGATTTTCGGGATGCATCATGGTCTGACAAACACCACTTTAGCTCTGCCAGCTTTCACCGCAGACGTGGAAGTGCGACACTGGCGGATGCGGTGGATTGAGATGCATCCAATACAAAAAAACATTTATCTTAAACTGACGGATTTATGTTTTTATTTTGTTATGTAACCTCGATTCGGTGTGTCAATCGACTCTAGGGGGTTAAAAAAATGTCAAATCTGGGATCTGAGAATTTGTTCAATGGTCAAATACATTTTGTCTAGCTTCAAAATGTTTTAACCTATCATGTGGGTATTTGTCAGTCTAAGTATCTAGAAAACTGTCTATGAATTTCAGAGGGGCTATATTTCCCTAGCCCTATCCCTCAACTGTACACCAAAATAAGTGGTGGCGATGCCACTTTGCTGAAAAACAAATTCCAGAATGTAGCTTTAAAATCCTGTATAAGAAATCTCCTCACCGCGTAATGTCACTGGCGGTCTGTTCATCTCCTTGGAGATCCGTCATTGAGCTGTCTCCGTTGCTAAGGGGGTCGTCCACACCCATTAGGTCATTGCCGTCGGTAATGTCGTTCATCTCCCGGGCCTTGTTCAGGTGAGCCAGTGATGTCACCACGTTGGCCAGCGTGCTCAGGTCGCCCTGACACGGGTCATTCTATGGAGGGGTACAAGGGACAATCAGCACCATTATTAATAATGGAAAAAATGGAAACTACTAATGGAGTCCCAATCCTTTCCCATTGTAATCATTTGTAAATAGATATATTTCCTTCCTTAGATAAGAAAGAGATAGAAATACGGTGTCTCCTATTGCCCTGGGAGAGATGGTCTTCACTTATACTGTGCCTCAAGAAAGTATTCATACCCCTTGACTTATTCCACATTTTGTTGTGTTCCAGCCTGAATTCAAAATGTGTTACATATTTTTTTTCTCTCACCCATCTACACACACAATACCCCATAATAACAAAGTGAAAACATGTTTTTAGACATTTTTGCTAATTTATTGAAAATAAATTACAGGAGGTGGGTGGTTGGATGGACAAATTTTTTTTTTTTTACATACTACATTTGTAACTTTTTGGCTCTGTGGTATGATCATGGTGATCAATGCTTTGTATGTGTACTTTTTTTTTTTTTACTATTATTTTTGAGTGGTACCCCATGGGTGGAGTTGGTAGAGCATGGCGTTTGCAACGCCAGGGTTGTGGGTTCGATTCCCACAGGGGGCCAGTATAAACAAATAATGTATGCACTCACTAACTGTAAGTCGCTCTGCTAAATGACTGAAATGTAAATGTAACTATGAAATTATAATAATTTCTGTATTGTGCACCCCCCCCCCCCCCCCCACCCTCCCACCCCCCCGCCAGTGCTGTAGTTACTAACCGATTCAGGGGATGTGGGGACCAGGATGGTGTTCTCCAGCTTGGGGAATGGCTGCTGGATGTTGAGGAGCATGCTCGACTCCAGCAAACTAGTTGACCTGCAAACACAAACAACACTTCAATTCTACCATCCAATCCCACAGAGATCTCGAAGGTTTACCCTCACCATCCTCTTCATCTGCACTAATCTGGAAAAAAGGTTGAAAGCTAGCCTATTTTGGCTGCGCTTAGACAGGCATATTTTTTCCACTAATTGGTCTTTTGACCAATCACATCAGATCTGTTCACATCAGATCTTTTTCAGAGCTGATCTGATTGGTCAAAAGACTAATTAGTGAAAGAAAGATCAGAACTGGGCTACCTGTCTAAACACAGCCAATGTTGAGCTTCCACCATATTGTTTTCACCTATCAAATCTTGTCCAATCAGTGCAGATGAAGGGGAGGAGAGTCCAATTATGAATGATTGAGACTGCTGAAGCAGTGGTTAGTCTTCTCATTCCACAAGTGCAGAGGTGCATAAATCCAGTGGACCACAGATTATCCATTATATTGACCAGATTCTCAAGTGGCCACTTTAACAATGAAATAAAATGTATTTAAAAAATGGAGGGTAGTCGGGAGGAAGCAAGATCAGGTGGGACCATTCTAGCCAATGAGAGGGCAGATACGCGTAAACAGGAACAACTCCGATATAAAAATAAAAAAACTTTGCCGGGTTGTCACGTGTCCTACTTATATCAGTACAACCTAAGAATTACGGAACTTCTATTTTATCAAATAAAAAGCCACACGTAGCAAATAAGCAATTACATTTCTTGTTAACCAAATTCGACCTTCTTTTTGACCTCCATACAAAAACTCCTTGCTTGGTGAGCGGAGAAAAATGAAACCGTCACCTGCTGGAGAAGACCGATCTTGGACCCAGTTATCCCTCTCGCTTCACCTCTTCCTCTCCGAGTGGACTCTACGGACTGATTTCTACCTGGGAACCCAGGTGTGTCCACTCTCCAGCCAATCAGTAACATCAATTACCGTATTTTCCGCACTATAAGGCGCACTTAAAAGCCTTTAATTTTCTCCAGAAAAGACAGTGCGCCTTATAATCCGGAGCGCCTTATATATGGATCAATTGGTTAATTGGTTGATCCATGCTGGTTGTACACACCGCTCAAGGCGCTCTGTCAAAATGTTTCAGTATGAAAAACCAATAAAAACAATTTAATAATAATGAAATGTTTCAGTACGACTGGTAAACTACAAAGCCGCACCGCTTGCAGCATTACGGCTACCGTTGTCAGTAAACACTGGTACTGTGCTTACTCACAGTCCCACACCACTTGTCTGTGTATAAAGACCCCAAAATGGCAGCTTTCAAGAGACACGCTTACGACGCAGAGTTCAAGCTCAAGGCTGTCGGTCACGCAGTAGAATATGGGAATAGAGCAGCAGCGAGAGAATTCAACATTAATGAATCAATGGGCTGATATATCAGTCTCAACTGTGGTCCAAGCTTTCACGAAGGCAGGAATAATCTCTAAACTGCCAGGCAACAGCAGCGACACTGACTCGGATAATGCACGAGAGGAGCCGGGCAGGTTGGATGCCGTAGTCGCCCAACTGTTCAATTCGGACACTGAAGAAGAAGAATTGAGGGATTCGTGGACGGGAATGAACTGGAAAAGTGAGCTTTACGTGTTATACGTAACTGAACAATGTTGAGTTATGCACTAACGTTTGATTTAGTGGTATCAGACTGTTTCTTTTACTACGTGTTTACTGAATCAGGGAAAAGTTCCCATCCACGTTTGGGAGAAGAGTGAGCAAGGCTGGGAGATATTGTTAATATGCACATTAACGTTTGAACAACGTTACCATGGGAGAGAACGGAGTTGTCAGAACGCTTAATCCAGGCTCTGTCGTAGCTGGCCGCGACCGGGAGACCCATGGGGCGGCGTACAATTGGCCCGGCGTCGTCCAGGGTAGGGGAGGGCATTGCCGGCAGGGATGTAGCTCAGTTGGTAGAGCATGGTGTTTGCAACACCAGGGCTGTGGGTTCAATTCCCACGGGGGGTATAAAAAATAATGTATGCACTAAATGTAAGTCGCTCTGGATAAGAGCGTCTGCTAAATGACTCAAATGTAAAATGTAAATGTCAATAAAGTTTGACTTTATCTGACTGTTTTGTTGACATTCCCTTTAGCACAGCTCCATCTAGTGGATGCATAACGCAACCCCAGTCAATCGTTTGACTATCTTCTATTCTATGCGCCTTATAATCCGGTGCGCCCTATATATGAAAACAGTTCTAAAATCAGCCAGTCATTGAAGGTGCGCCTTATAATCCGGTGCGCCTTATAGTGCGGAAAATACGGTAATTAATTAATTAGGGCTCACACACACTGGCAACGCATCCCACACAGAGCTTACGGTGGAGTATGCGCTCCGTGCCTTTTGAGGCTATGTTTGATGTGACCTCATGCACCTATATTCCGCCACTCCAACCCAACTTCCCCAATGAAATACATAGAGTTGGTTTCATCATTTTATGCTGCATTGGTCTATGTGATGGGGCCCTTAAGCCAGCTGCAGTACCTTGCGGTTTCCTTGTAGTACCTGGCGGTTTCCTTGTAGTACCTGGCGGTTTCCTTGTCGGTGACGAAGGTGGGCGTGGCAGCCAGAGGACTACACAGGTTCTTCCTGATGTAGATCTTCTCTGTAGACGCAGCACAGTTGATAGACTTCTCTCTGGATACCTCCACCGGCTTCCTCTCACACTGAACGGCTGAGAGAGAGGAAGAGAACAGTTGAAACTCTAATCCACCTTATGTGCATTTTGTGATCGACTACATTGCAGTCGGACTACACAGAACCAGTGATTTACAAATCACCTTCCATCCCAAATAACTCCTCATTATGGCTGTGTTTACACAGGCAGCTAAATTCAGATCTTTCGCCAATTAATTTGCATTCTAATATTTTCCTAATGTGTAAACAGCAACAAAAAAAACACATGGAATCTGATCTTTTGATTTACAATTCATACCACCTCCATATGGCTGCGTTTACACAGGCTTTACTGGATCTGATTCAAAACCGATCCTCCATATGCAACCTCTGTCTGGACGCTCAGATCAGATTTCTTTGCTCGGAAGTTTATTTTTTGCACATGACATGCCGTTACCATGACAACCATCCCCCAAAAAATCACAGTGACAGGAAATTAGCATTGCATCTGTGTGCTACTTCAGAGGCTACATCAGTGAGTGTGGGCAGAAATAAATATTGGATATAGAAATTAAATCAGATTTGCGTTCTTAGAGTGGCTGTGTAAACAGCCATTATGTGATCAATATTAGCGATACTGCACCTCCACTTTGCTCAAACTGATCCCCTCAAACATACTGACTAGTAAGCAACTCAGGGCATTGTGGAACATTGCAGATGTTGACAAACTGACACCATTCCTTAATTAACATGTTAGAGAAGCATGTTTGTTTAACATTATATATTCCTACGTGAACGTCAGTAAGTGATTGGGGCAGATACTCACAGTCCTGTTTCATTCCCAGGACCATGCAGCGCTGCAGTCTGCAGTACTGGCAGCGGTTCCTGTGGTGCTTGTTGATGACACACTCTCCGGACCCCCTGCATGTATAAACCAGGTTCTTCCTGATGCTGCGCTTGAAGAAACCCTTACAGCCCTCACAGCTCACCGCCCCGTAGTGACGTCCTGGGCAAGGAGGGGGGGGGGGGGGTCAGTCACACAATAAGAAGAGAGGGTGTGTGTACACAAGTTCAAGTGCATGTCATTCCTACCTGAGGCCTTGTCTCCACACACCACACAGTACTCCACCACGGGCTTGGAAAGGGCCTGGTCTGACCCTTCCGTCACAAACTGGAAATACAACGCACACAAAAAGCAAAAGAGGCATTCATATCAAGTGTCAAAGGTACTTTTAGGGGCCTGTTTCCCTCACAGATTAAGCATAGTACTGGACTAAATGGACTGTCAATCCTTGCATATAGAGCACTGTCTAATATGAATTTGAGAGGGGTTACATTTCCCTAACCCTCAGCTGTATACAAAAACAAATGGCAGGGCGGCTGTTTTGCTGAAAAACTATTCCCAGATCGTAGCTTTAATCTGTGCTTGGGGAACCAGAATATTGCGGATAGCAATATTCTGAGTAGACGGTAGTAAGAGACTAGAATATTGGTGGTGCTGGCCGCGGCCTCTACCTGGATCTGCTGGCCGGCCAGGTCAGGGGAGGCAAACAGCAGCTGGTTGACCCCTGAACCGTCTGGGGCCGCCAGGATCACCTTGCCCGGGGACGAGGCCTCTTGTTTGGCTAGGATTACCTTGCCTGCCGTGGAGTAATCTGCGTTAGCCAGGATAAACTGCTGCTTCCCACCAGAACCCTGCTCCAATGCAGTGACGATCTGGATCTTCTGGCCCGTGGACTGGTCTGTCACAATCTGGAAGGAAAGGAGAAGAATCAAGTCAAATGAGAATAACATAAATACTACAGCCAAATGATATTGGGTTAGGATACTGTCTGAAGCCAATATGCTCTATTTGGTATAATCAAATGCTGAAGATGAACATGTTAATAGTGTCCTGTCCCGTACCTTTCCACTGGAATCTAACCCTGATGCTATGTTCTGCTATTTTCTAACCTTGAAGTCATATGAAGCTACTAGTCATGCAGATGTTGACTAATAATAGCCTTGACCTATAGTTTGGGGGTAAGAGATAACCTGAGACGTGAATGTCACAGCCATGTATCATGTCAGGAAATGACCGGTCTGTTACATTACCTGGATTCGGTGTCCCATCATGCCACCATCAGCTGACACCAGCTGAATCCTCTGAGTCTGTCCGTCCATGATGCTGATTCTGTTTCCTTCTGCTGCTGCTCACATCAAAGCCCCATGAGGCACATCAAAACTGTGGAGGAAGGAAGGAATGTTTCACAGTTACTGGGTATGCATTGAAAATCGATAATAAACATATTTGCATCAGAACAAGGTCTCAGACAGTGAGATGTGTAGAAAATGGGCTTATTAACATCATAGCAAAAACAATTTTTTGGCTTGCTTCGAAAAGATTTGAAAGACCACATCCTGAAATAGACACAATATAGTTGGTCCTAGGCATAAAGGATGGGCCAGTAACAGGTCTATACAATATGAGGACAAACATAGGCCTACATTATTACACGCAGTACTTATGAACGTCAAATGTTCAGGCTGCTGCACAGTCTATGGAGGCTCTAGTTAAGAGAGCCCAGTAAAATTTAGTTTGAGAGCATTTTTTTACTCTCTAAATGGTTAAATGAGTGAGAAATACATGGTCATTGTTGCAATGGTTTGTGGTTGGGCAACATATACTAGCAGCTTAAATCGACATGCTGAATTATTTTCCATATAAAACTACTTTAGATTGCGCTAATTTCCCTAATGTGGAACGTTTGAGTTACTACCTTACACAAGATTGCATTTTCACCCCATAAAATTGAGTGGGATTACACATCCTTTTTACCTCAGATTGGTGATGTTAGAATAAAAGTGTAGTCATCACGATAACATAAGATCAATTACTTAAAAAATATGAATATCTTTGGTGTTGTACCATTGATTTTGTCACACACTGGGGTGCGCAGGACTTACATACAGACCAAACCAGCCACGTAGCGTACGCGAGTGTTGCAAAATAAATGTACACATACATGTTATTCAATCATTTCATCCAAACCGCTCGCACGTGTTTAGCAGCTCTTGGCTTCCAAACATAGCCTACAAGCCACTGATGCATACCTTTAGAATATCTACATTTTAAAAAAAGTATAATAAATCCATGTAATATAGCCAATAAATCCATTATTTATTTTAGACAGGTCTAAAGAAACATGATATGAAGGAAATGTAGTCTATTTCAGAAGAACAGAATAGCATACTCTGAGTTGTCCTTATGTTAGGCCCTGATCTGGCTATGCAATATGGCTGTGGGCTACACTAGTTCATTTAGCGTACAAGATTTTCTTAGAATTTCGTGGTATTATTTGATATTACAGTATGAAGAACACAATTAAAACACAGATAAATAAAATAGAAAGGATATTTTCTCCAAACGATTTCCGAGGGAGTGCGCACGTGGCTTTTCTGTGTTGAGCGGTTATCAAAGAAACAAGTCCTCCTATATGCTTAATTTAGAGTTATTTATGCAACTTCAGTTGTGATACAAATGTTGGGCTATGTGTTATGATTTTTAATACATTCTAAGGCTGCATGATGCGACTATAGATGAGTTGGGGGAAAAAGTCACATGAAAGGCAGACTTGACACCCTTCATCAGTCTCTCATTCAATTTGACAAGCACTTGATAATATTTCACCAGGCCTCGAATTTCACGGCGGCATCCGTAATGCCCCATAAAAAATCCATGCCTTTTGCAGCCAAAGTGGCCGTTAAGCCCTTGGGCTGAATATAATAATTATAATTCCCTTCGCCCAGCTGCCAATCACCATTCTCCGAAGCACCTCGCACTCACATGGCTCTATCAGATATCTCAATTTTGATTAGCCAATGCCAGTCACATGATCGGGTCCTTCTCACGGGCATCTCAGCTCCGGAGTAGGCTACAAGTGAAGACTGACACATCAGGGACGCAACGGCAAGCGCCCTTATCTAATTCCGAGGCGCATATTAAATATGTTAGAACTGTACACATTTACTTTTCGTCAGCCAACAAGATGAGTAGGCCTAACGAACAGCAAAAGCACTAGACTATGACAATCTACTACCTATTCTACTGGTCAACTTGTGGGATGCGATAGATCCCAAATTAATATAACCACTTGCATCAAAAAAACGTTTAAAAGCAATGAGGCTAATAAAATAAAATATTATTATTATTATTATAAAACAGATCAGAACGTTTAGCTTAAAATGTTGATAAACTATTAGGCTATTCTTCACATTATAAGACCAGCAATGCGCACACGGCACTAGGCTATAAGTGTGAATGTTCCAAAATGCAATCAATTAGCAAACACTGTTCTCAAAAGTGACCGCAAATGCGATTATGATATAAAGGTGCGATTTTGTGGTAAAAATGTCCTTCCCCAAACTTTAAACGCAAACTCTACACCGGTTGTAAAGCGGATTAATGTGCTTAATTTTATTTGGCCACTTTAGTTGTGATACAAACCTTATCAACATATAGGCCAGGCTACATGAGGTGTGCAACTATGAAGAAAAAGTTGCACAAAAAAAAGGCATTACAAAACCAATACATGGATTTGACAGTCAAACTTAAGTAGCAGCCAACCATTGTCACTGTTAATATCCTATGCCGCGTCATGATTCTTTGAAGTTAACTATCAGAAAAAGTGGCTTGTTCCCTTTTCGTGATGTCAGCCTCCCGAAATCAACATCATACACTCCAATATAGACACTGAACAAAAATATAAATTCTTGGTCCCATGTTTCATGAGCTGAAATAAAAGATCCCAGAAATGTTCCATACGCACAAAAAGCTTGTTTCTCTAAAATGTTGTGCACACATTTGTTAACATCCCTGTAAGTCAGCATTTCTCATTTGCCAAGATGATCCATCCACCTGACAGGTGTGGCATATCAAGAAGCGGATTAAACAGCATGATCATTACACAGGTGCACCTTGTGCTGGGGACAATAAAAGGCCACTCTAAAATGTGCAGTTGTCACCCACACAATGCCACAGATGTTTCAGGTTTTGAGGGAGCATGCAATTGGCATGCTGACTGCAGGAATATCCACCAAGAGCTGTTGCCAGAGAATGTAATGTTCATTACTTTACCATTAGCCGCCTCCAACGTCGTTTTAGAGAATTTGGCAGTACGTCCAACCGACCTCACAACTGCAGACCACGTGTATGGCATTTTGTGGGCGAGCGGTTTACTGATGTCAACATTGTGAACAGAGTGCCCCATGGTGGCGATGGGGTTATGGTATGGGCAGGCATAAGCTACGGACAACAAACACAATTGCATTTTATCTATGACAATTTGAATTCAGAGATACTGTGACGCGATCCTGAGGCCCATTTTCGTGCCATTCATCCGCCTCCATCACCTCATTTTTCAGTATGATAATGCACGGTCCCATGTTGCAAGGATCTGTACACAATCGCTGGAAGCTAAAACTGCCCTAGTTCTTCCATGGCCTGCATACTCACCAGACATGCCACCCATTGAGCATGTTTGGGATGCTCTGGATCGACGTGTATGACAGCATGTTCCAGTTCCTGCCAATATCCAACAACTTTGCACAGCCATTGAAGAGTGGGACAACATTCCACAGGCCACAATCAACAGCCTGATCAACTCTATGGGAAGGAGATGGGTCACGATGCATGAGGAAAATGGTGGTCAGACAGATACTGACTGGTTCTCTGATCCACGCCCCTACCTTTTTTTTTTAAAGGTATCTCTGACCAACAGATGCATATCTGTATTCCCAGTCATGTGAAATCCATAGATGAGGGCCTAATGAATTTATTTCAATTTACTGATTTGCTTACATGAACTGTAACTCAGTAAAATCTTTGAAATTGTTGCACGTTGCGTTTCTTTTCTTTTCAGTATAGATAAAAAAAGGTCTCATCTAAACAACCATGTATAGGATATTCCAAGTTTCCGTGTCGCCTTTGAATAGTGCTAGTTTAAACAGCGCTACACCCCAAACGTTTGCCCCCTGTTCTATTGATTTCAACATCATATCAATAGAAGTGATTAACAAAAGAAGTGTTGCGTTACACTTAGCCTACCGCGTTGGCGACCCAATTGAATCAAAATGTAGATGACTGTGTTCTGCAGGTTGTCCTCTAACCAGTGATATAAAAAATACCTCCAGGTCCGTGTGTTTTTTGAGTTGTGGTAGTTTCAACAGCACATATTGATGAGTGATTTATTGCCACTTGTCAAAACAACAGATTTTTTGGTGTGTGTGCGGTTTATAATGTGCTTGTTAAATATATATATATATATATATATATATACACACACAAGTAATATGATTACTATTGTGGCACATGTACGTATAGATATATTGAAACATGAAATCTATCACAAACTGTTTCTGCATGTTGGTCATAGATTTGGACAGTTTAAAACTGCTGTTTTGACATTACATGCTGACCAGACCGCACGTGCGCCATCGCGCGAATGTTGATTTTCTTTACCCACACCAGACCCGATCAGGACATGCAGGTTGAAATATCAAAACGAACTCTGAACCAACTATATTAATTTGGGGACAGGTCGAAAAGCATTAAACATTTATGGCAATTTAGCTTGCTAGCTTGCTGTTGCTAGCCAATTTGTCCTGGGATATAAACATTGGGTTGTTATTTTACCTGAAATGCACAAGGTCCTCTACTCCAACAATTAATCCACAGATAAAAGGGTAAACCGAGTTCGCTTCTAGTAATCTCTCCTCCTTCAGGATTCTTCTTTGGACTTTATATGGCGGTTGGCAACCAATTTTAAGGTGCATTACCACCACCAACTGGACTGGAGTGTGGACCTCAGTTCATCTTTCAATCACCCACGTGGGAATATGCTCCTAAAAACCAATGAGGAGATGGGAGAGGCGGGACTTGCAGCGCGTCAAAAACAGAACGAAGTTCTATTTTAGCGCCTGGTTCCGCATACGCGAGCGAACAGTGTGGGTGCAATGATTGAATAACATTTTAGTCATTTAGCAGACGCTCTTATCCAGAGCGACTTACAGTTAGTGAGTGCATTCATTTTCATACTGGCCCCCCGTGGGAAACGAACACACAACCCTGACGTTGCAAGCGCCATGCTCTACCAACTGAGCTACAGGGGACTAATAAATGTATATGTACATTTATTTTGCAACGCACGCAATGTGGTCAGCATGTTTGGCTATTTATCCAAATGTCTTGTCAACAGGAAGCAGCGACAGCATAATTTTCAACTTACATTTTTGATATATACATTCAACATTAATTTCCAATGGCATTGTACTTAATCGGGTACAAACGAGTCCAAAACATGCAGTGATTTATTTATTTTGATAACAGAAATCACCAAAACGGGTTTTCCCTGCCTACAATAATAACGTTACATTTGTTTGTGAATATGGGTCAGTTTTACTAGCTAGCAAGCAACATGTTTTGAAATGGCAGCCCAGCCTGGGCACAGGTCCTATGCAGGAATCTAGCTAGGTCGTTAACTGCTACTAATGTGAGCAAACAGGATAGTTAGTCAATGTTGTATAGCCTACTTTTGTTTTGACTTAACTTCGTGAGAGTAGTGGTTGAGCAACTCGGAATTTACATTACATGTTAGCTGACTAGCTAACTATCTATTGCGCACACCGTGGTAGTATTGCACGGCCTAGCATTCTTGTTAGCTAGCTTCAGCAGTCTTCACCAAGCTGAGAAATATCACACAAAATGTAGTTAGTGAACTAGCCTTACATTAATAGCCATGATTGTAAGCACAACAAACACGCTCTGGTCTAGTAACTAACTATATGAAGTCGATACGGAAGATAAAGGTATTTCTTTTCCTGTGGGTGAAAGGTCAACATTGAAGGGTTAAAGCGCGCTAGGGTTCAAGGCCCATACGAAAACGCAGCAAGCGAGTGGCGGGACTTCGCGTTTGACAACAAGGAATCAGAACGCACAAATGTAGCTAGCAATTAAATCAATTTGGAACCGTTTCAATTTGTTGTTGATACAATACAAACCAACTAGGTGTTCATATTTAAACATCAACTCCGGAAATCGAACCAATTTCTTCGCGCTAGGTAATTTGTTAGCATTCTCATACAGGATTCACACAGCTAGCGAACACGTTTTAGCTAATAACTGGCACACGAATATCGATTTATTGTTTGATTTAGCTAACTACACAATGTCGTTTAGTGCCAAATAACGGTTTCCGTATGGTTTTGATAATCTCCTTACTTGCCGGTTTTGGTGCACTCTTGGTCCGGAATCGTTAGTTAAGCCTACGAACTAGCTACGTTAGCTAATGGCAGCTTCCCCTCGGGCTGCTGCTGGCTTGGCAAATGTATTCTTCCTTGGGTGATGCATGAGAGTTGACCAACGCGTTGTTTCATGGCAGCTTTTCACGCACAATCCAGTTGTTTTACCTACTGTGCTTTTTTTTACTCGGATTGTGTGTTGTATAGGTCATAAATTAATGTTCTTTTTCTGTCGTTTGCTGCAGGTTCAGAGTTCATGACCTTTTTCCTCAAAACACGTTGTGACGCGCATTAGCTCGAACACCCGGCCATCGCGAGTCGGAAGGCTTCCAAAATGTAGCCTATTCGATTGAATATCACAACTATAGGCTTTTAAGTAGGGCTGAACGATTAATTGCATTCGCGATAATATCGCGATTTGACTGAACGCGATTTTCTAATCGCAACGTGCGCGATTTGAGGTGGTCACGTGACGCGACTTTTCATGCTGTCCAGCGCAATGGCCTCTTGCTCGACGGAACAGTCAGAAACTGACACAGCTGATACTTTAATATCGAAGAGGAACAGCACGTCGGTGGTGTGGAACTATTTTGGTTTTAAAAAAGAAGATGCTGAGCAGCATCAGGTGTTGTGCAGAGCATGCCGTGCTCCGATTGCTACTTCACGGGGTAACACTACAAACCTGTTTCAGCACTTAAAAAAATACCACAAATCAATGCATGACAGTTGTATGACCAAAATGCCGAGCATCAGTGCGCGAGACAAGCCAAATACCTCAAGACAGGGATCACTGACAGAAATGTTCGAAAGTGTCACTCCGTATGAACGTAATTCAAAACGGCACGGAGAAATCACTCGGACAATAACCGAGTTCATAGCCAAAGATATGATGCCTCTCAGCACGGTGACCAAGCCTGGGTTCATGGCATTAATACATACGCTTGATAAACGTTACAGTATACCCTCCCGCACATACTTCAGTCAGACTGCCATACCGGAGCTGTACAAAAAGTGCAAAGAGAAAGTCGCCGCGGAACTTAAAACGGTGGAGTTTTTTGCTAGCACTACTGATATGTGGTCAAGCCGCACAGCTGAAAAGTACCAGAGTCTTAAAGTCCATTTTATTGATGAAGATTTCAACCTCCGAGCTCGCTGCCTACAAACTACCTACTTCCCAGACGATCACACAGGGGAAAATATTGCAGCCGGCCTGAGAGAAGGGCTTGTCAGCTGGGATCTCCACGAGGAGAATCACGTCTGCATCACGACGGACAACGCGTCGAATATGGTGCTTGCTGCGCGGCTTAATGAATGGACGAGGCTCCAATGTTTTGGCCACAGATTACATCTTGCCATTGGTAAATTATCGTGTGTGTGTGTGTGTGTGTGTGTGTGTGTGCGCGAGTGCGAGAGAGAGAGATGCGTCGATTAGTAAAGCTGAATATACAAATATATATAAATGATATTATATAAATCGGATGGGATTAAATAAATTCATACTTCCACTCCTTTTCTAATATGTAAATTCATTTTACTTGCTTATATCATATGTCTGTCTGTGGTGGAATGCCCACCTGCATTTTTTTTTCTTTTCTTGTTTTTGTTTTTTACATGTTTTTTTAGTGTTTATGAGAGAGAGAGAGAGAGAAAGAGAGAGAGAATTGACATGCAAATAAAGACCCTTTGAATTGAGAGAGAGAGAGGATGTGTTGTGGATGTGTGTATTTCAGAATTACAGCTAATTTGAGTGTGTAATAGTGAGAGCCTTGTATCAAAACTCAAATTGTGTGTAATACACTACTTTTTATTTCTTTTAGAAAATGCACTCAAAGATGACAGAGTGTCAAGGGCAACAGCACTGTGCAGGAAGCTGGTGGGGCACTTTTCCCACAGTTGGAAGAAGAAAGCAGCCCTGACGGAGGCACAGAGAGAGCTCAAACTCCCTGAGCACAACCTCATAACGGAGTGCCCAACAAGATGGGGTTCTAAAGAAATGATGATTGCCAGAGTGCTTGAACAGGCCAAAGCCATTTCTCAGGTATTGTCTGGAGATCGATATGCACGCTCCCTTATCCCAACCTGGCAGGATATTGACGTGTTGGAGTCGATTCACAAGGCACTGCATCCTCTACTGGAGTTTACTGATGCTCTTTCTGGAGAGGAGTATGTAAGCATCTCCTACCTCAAGCCAGTTCTCCACCTTTTTGCCACATCAGTCCTGGCTGAAGATGCTGAGGACACTGACCTGACTAAATCAATAAAAACCAAAGTCCTAGCATACCTCAATAACAAATATGGAGACCCAAACATCCAGGAGCTTTTGGATGTTGCCTGTTTCCTGGACCCTAGGTTCAAAATACAGTACATCAGTACAGACAACATCCCTGCTATCAAGACTCGTCTGAAGACAGAGATAGTAGACTTGGCACAACGTACATATCATTGGGTAAATAATTATGTATTTCACAAAAACAAAAATTTTCTGTAAAATCTAACTGGAAAACTAATGGCTGTTGTTTTCATCTAATAGGAGAAGAGGTCTCGTACTGAAACTGTTCAGATGCCTCAAAGTGCACAGTCCTTGGGGGAAAAGACGAAGAGGTCTCTTGGCAGTTTTTTTCAAGACCAGTTCAGCCTCTCCTTCTTTGCCTGTAAATCTTGAAGATGTCGCAGAGGCAGAGATAAACAATTACCTGATGACTCCTACCATTGATGGAGAAGATGATCCATTGGCTTGGTGGAGGGTGCACAAGATCAGCTACCCACAGTTGTGCACCATGGCACGCAAGTATCTTTGTGTACCTGCTACAAGCGCTCCCTCAGAGCGTCTTTTTAGCACAGGAGGGAATATTGTGACTTGCACTCGCTCATCCTTGAAGCCAGAAAAAGTCAATATTCTGGTTTTCTTAGCAAAAAACCTGTGAGCCACTGAGAACAGAACTGTTGGATAAGTATGGCTGGCAGTGCCATACTCGTAGTGAACTTTAGTCTGTGTGGTGTGTTATTGTTGTGTACTTGAGATAAGTGAGGCTCATCTATTTTATATTATAATATTCAAATCGTTTATAAAAAATAGTTTGTCTAAATTAAAAGTGCATTTCTCATTTTTTATTTATAACTTTATTTACTTTGATTTTACAAAATATTTTCAAAGCAAATTCCTTGTTTCAGTTGTGTGAAATGTTACTGACTTGGGAGCAGTAAGATACATACAATTTAAAATTATTTTTTTCTTAAGACTGTACCTTTTGCACACAGTGTTTACAAAGTTCATGCCTTTGTTTAAATTATTTAAATGCACAGTGGCAAAGCCACAGATGTTTCTGTAATGAGCAGTTCAATAAAAATGTCATTTATTTCAAGTCATACATGTTTGAATTTAATTCTAACAAATAGACCCAGCCTATGGGAAAGAACATTTCACACTAAATGTATATACTATTGTGTTGGTCATATTTAAATCATTCATTATGTTTTGTAGGGGAAAAAGGATAAATAAATTAAATCGCATATTAAATCGCAATCGCAATATTGGGGGCAAAAAATCGCAATTAGATTATTTTCCAAAATCGTTCAGCCTTACTTTTAAGTCAACAAAGTTGTGGCTTTTCCGTGATCCGCTTGACTTTTTTAGACTTTGGTTTTTACACATGCTTGCTTGCTTTGAGTCCTGCTGCATCCTCAGTGCAACCATCTCATTCCAGTGTTACAATTAATGACAATGATGTACATAATGCTGTAGTGTGTCCACTGTCACCTGCTGCTACACAATGTCTTGAGACATTATTTCATCCCTTGCTGCTGGTCAACTGTGTTTAAAGTAACTGTCCAGTGTTTCCAGATTTCTATGAAAAATAATTCAGTTTTCCTTCCAAAAAAATGGTAATTAAGTATGTTAAAAGCAGCTTTTCTATGTTGGAATGGTGTGGGCGTACACCAGTCATTAAATATATTTATGGGAGTAGACCGCTGATTGGCAGCTCATCCTCCTTAGGTGGAAATGACAAGCTTTTTTTAAACGGTCTACACCACAATATCGCCCTTGGTTCAAAGTAATGATCAATCATAACATAGATTATTCAGACCTGCAGACCTACTAATCACTTATTAGGGGCTAACAGCAAAGCTGTGAAACCTATTTTTATTCTATGAATAATTTTTTCCTTGACTTAATAAATAATTCAAGCATAGATTGGTAACTTTTTTTCTAATTTGGCACACAAACTAGAGACCATGACTTGGTCAAAAATAATGGCAGAGATTGGCCTATAGGGGGCACTGTTATAAGCAGTCTCACTTAAATGCTCATATCTGTCACCCCGTTTCACGTAGAGACTTGAAACTCAAGGACCCATAATAAGGTCTGTCAGGATAGATTTTCCTCCATCTTGGACATTTTTGAAAACCGTTGAAAAACTTCTTCCAAATAACACCAAATTAGGTATGTAGGCCCATGGTACATCTCAATTTAGTTTGAGAAAAGCTAAGGGATTGAATAAGAGATGTCTGAGTTATTGATACATGAGGAAATTAGATTTTACTTGCCCATTTAAATCCTTTGTAAATCCACTCCACAGTGGCCTATCAACTTAAAACTTTTTATGGTCATCAAAGACATTACCATGATGAACCATGTTCAGTTTGGCATTGATACCTTCAAAAAAAAGGATACTATTAAAGGTCCAATGCAGCTGTTTTTCTTAATATCAAATCATTTCAGTGTACAATTAAGTAACTTACTGTGATTGTTTTCAATTAAAACTGTCAAAAAGAAACACAATTGCTTCTTAGCAAAGAGCAATTTCTCAAGCAAGAATTTTGCTACGACTCTGGGAGTGGTCTGAGTGTGGAGAGGGAAAAAACATGATTTTCCTGTGTTTTATATAGATTTCCACTCTGAGGTTGGAATAATACAGTGAAAATGATGATAATGCCCTTTTAGTGTAAGAGCTGTTTGTAAAGACTGCCTGAAATTTCAGCCTGTTTTGAGGGGGATGGAGTTTTGGCCTGCCTGGTGACATCACCAGGCGGTAAATTAGTTAATATACCAATAAGAGAGTTCCAAACCTCACTGCCAATAACAGCTGGTTTTCAGTTTTCCCCTCCCCACTCAAATTTGGCCGCACTGTACCTATAGATGCACATATGCTAATGCACATTTAAAAAATAAATCTTATTCTTAAATCAGATTAACTCCAGATTTGGTATATAGACTCGATTAATTAGCTTCTAATGAATTTGTGAATTATAAGTTGCAGCATTGAAATCGGCCACGCTACACCACTAGATGGAACCATGTCACACCAGGGCTATAGGAAATGAACCGATGGATATGGGGCCATGGAATTTGGTATGTAAACTTTAGAAGCTGTGTGAATATAAAGTCACTGCAACCTTAGATGGCTGCACCAGATCAGTTGGTGGCACTATAGATGTCATTGTCACCATAGGATACTAGCGCAATAACTATTAATTAAGTGGACTTTGTCTTATGCAAATTAATGTTCGATTTAAATTATGCAGACGAACAATGTGAAATATAGTGATTAGTATATCTGTATAATCACATTGTTGCCCTGTTTTGTGGTCTGAACTTTGTGAAAAGTGGATATTTTATTCGGGAAAATTAGACAACGGAAGTCCTGCCGGCATTATGGGCGGGCTTTAGGGGGCCTGGACCGCCCTACCGTACCTCCTTGACTTTCTAAATAAAATATTGACATACTGATCATTTATTTGAACGAGATGCGCACGGACAGAAAGACGCGTCAATCTCCGTTAAAGCATCCGAGCGAGCGAAACAGCGCCCCTCTGTCTCACTATGTGTAGATCATGTATCTGATGCTGTCTGGACCAAAAGAGTATGGCATGTCATACTATTTCTGTCCAGACAGCATCAGATACATGGGCTACATATAGAGAGAGGGGCACTGCTCGCTCTCTCGGAAGCTTTCTCCGGTGAATTACAGTGCCTTCGGAAAGTATTCAGACCCCTTGACTTTTTCCACATTTTGTTACATTGCAGCGTTCTAAAATGGATAAAACAATATATGTCTCATCAATCTACACATATTACCCCATAATGACAAAGCGAAAACAGCCTTTTAGAAATATTTGCTAATTTATTAAAAATAAAAAACAAATACCTTATTTACATAAGTATTCAGACCCTTTGCTATGATACACGCAATTGAGCTCAGTGCATCCTGTTTCCATTGATCATCCTTGAGATGTTTCTACAACTTGATTGGAGTCCACCTGTCGTAAATTCAATTGATTGGACATGGTTTGGAAAGGCACACACCTGTCTATATAAGGTCCCACAGTTGACAGTGCATGTCAGAGCAAAAACCAAGCCAGGAGGTCGAAGGAATTGTCCGTAGAGCTCCAAGACAGGATTGTGTCGCGGCACAGATCTGGGGAAGGGTACCAAAAAATGTCTGCAGCATTGAAGGTCCCCAAGAACACAGTGGCCTCCATCATTCTTAAATGGAAGAAGTTTGAAACCACCAAGACTCTTCCTGGAGCTGGCCACCCGGCCTGAGCAATCGGGGGAGAAGGGCCTTGGTCAGGGAGGTGACCAAGAACCCGATGGTAAAGAAAAATGTTAAGTGTTGGTCCCATGTTTCATGAGCTGAAATAAAAGATCCCAGAAATGTTCCATACACACAAAAAGCTTATTTCTCTCAAATGTAGTGTACACATTTGTTTACATCCCTGTTAGTGAGAATTTCTCATTTGCCAAGATAATCCATCCACCTGACAGGTGTGGCATATAAAGAAGCTGATTAAACAGCATGATCATTACACAGGTGCACCTTGTGCTAGGGAGACTCTAAAATGTGCAGTTTTGTCACACAACATAATGCCACATATGTCTCAAGTTTTGATGGAGCGTGCAATTGGCATGCTGACTGCAGGAATGTCCACCAGAGCTCTTACCAGAGAATTG
Organism: Coregonus clupeaformis; assembly: GCF_020615455.1. Lineage (NCBI taxonomy): Eukaryota > Metazoa > Chordata > Actinopteri > Salmoniformes > Salmonidae > Coregonus > Coregonus clupeaformis. Next base: position 51,179,552 of record NC_059202.1, on the reverse strand, counting down.
AATGTAAATGTTTCTACCATAAGCCGCCTCCAATGTCATTTTAGAGAATTTGCCAGCACATCCAACCAGCCTCATAACCACAGACCATGTGTAACCATGCCAGCCCAGGACCTCCACATCCGGCTTCTTCACCTGTGGGATCATCTGGGACCTGCCACCCGGACAGCTGATAAAACTGTAGGTTTGCACAACTGAATAATTTCTGCACAAACTGTCAGAAACCGTCTCAGGGAAGCTCATCTGCGTGCTCATCGTCCTCACCAGGGTCTTGACCTGACTGCAGTTCGGCGTTGTAACGGACTTCAGTGGGTAAATGCTAACCTTTGGTGGCCACAGGCACGCTGGAGAAGTGTGCTCTTCACAGATGAATCACGGTTTCAACTTTGCCGGGCAGATGGCAGACATCGTGTATGGTGTCGTGTGGGTGAGAGGTTTGCTGATGTCAACGTTGTGAACAGAGTGCCCCATGGTTGTGGTGAGGTTATGGTATGGGCAGGCATAAGCTACGGAAAATGAACACAATTGTATTTTATCTATGTCAATTTGAATGCACAGAGATACTGTGACGAGATCCTGAGGCCCATTGTCGTGCCATTCATCCGCTGCCATCACCTCATGTTGTCAGCATGATACTGCACGGCCCCATGTTGCAAAGATCTGTACACAGCTCCTTGAAGCTGAACATGTCCCAGTTCTTCCATGACCTGCATACTCACCAGATATGTCACCCATTGAGCATGTTTGGGATGCTCTGGATCGTTGTGTATGACAGCGTGTTGCAGTTCCTGACAATATCCAGCAACTTCCCATAGCCATTGGAGAGGAGTGGGACAACATTCCTCAGGCCACAATAAACTCTATGCGAAGGAGATGTATCGTGTTGCATGAGACAAATGGTGGTCACACCAGATACTGACTGGTTTTCTGATCCTCGTCCCTAGCTTTTTTTAAAGGTATCTGTGACCAACAGATACATATCTGTATTCCAAGTTGTGAAATCCATAGATTAGGGCCTAATGGATTTATTTCAATTTACTGATTTCCTTATATGAACTGTAACTCAGTAAAATCTTTGAATTTGTTACATGTTGCATTTATATTTTTGTTCAGCGTATAGCTGTCACTTTAGTGTTAGTTTCCTTACATTTGGCATCATTTCATTACATCGTTAGTTTACCTTTCTTTCCTCTGTCAAATTCGTGTGGTTGTTCCAGAGGATTTCTAGAAATAGGTGATCATATTAAGCTAACGTGTTACAAGTTCTGCAATAATTTGGGACATGTAACCTATTTGAATCTTTATGGAACGCAGACCATTCGTAGCAGTTTAAACCTGGAGCTTGGCGCATGGTTCACGACGACTGGACCATTGTCCATGATTAGGATTATTAGGGTAGATTTATAGACTACCGTTCAACCCATATTGTACACTTTTCTCACCTTGATGCATTCAAAGATGGCCACACTATACCAGTAGATACATATTAGCACCTACTGGTATATTTCATGGATTGAGCAATTGAATATGGCAACTTTCAGGATTAATCAAACCACTGTATTTTTTGATTTTACAATATATTTAGTCTGTAAAGGCTCTCCAAATATTTTTGTAATATTCATAAATACTTTCCTAACCCTAAATAATATATAAGATCAGAGTATTTTTAAATCTACCAATTGGTGCTGTAACATGAGGTGATGGTGGTAGAGGAATGGCACGACAATGGGCCTCAGGATCTCGTCACGGTATCTCTGTGGCTTATGCCTGCCCAAACCATATTGCCACCATGGGGCACTCTGTTCACAACATTGACATCAGCAAACCGCTCACCCACACGAGTACATAAGCGGTCTGCCATCTGCCCGGTACAGTTGAAACTGGGATTCATCCTTCTCCAGCGTGCCAGTGGCCATCGAAGGTGAGCATTTGCCCACTGAAGTCGGTTACGACTCTGAACTGCAGAAAGGTCAAGATCCTGGTGAGGACGATGAGCACGAAGATCAGCTTCCCTGAGACGGTTTCTGACAGTTTTTGCAGAAATTATTCGGTTTTGCAAACCCACAGTTTCATCAGCTTTCCGGGTGGCTGGTCTCAGACAATCCCGCAGGTGAAGAAGCCGGATGTGGAGGTCCTGTGCTGGCCTGGTTACACGTGGTCTGTGGTTGTGAGGCCGGTAGGACATACTGCCAAATTCTCTGTAAAACGACATTGGAGGCGGCTTATGGTAGAGAAATTAACATTAAATTCTCTGGCAACGGCTCTTGGTGGACATTCCTGCAGTCAGCATGCCAATTGCACGCTCCATCAAAACTTGAGACATCTGTGGAATGGTGTTGTGTGACAAAAGTGCAGATTTTAGAGTAGCCTTTTATTGTCCCCAGCACAAGGTGCACCATGATCATGCTGTTTAATCAGCTTCTTTATATGCCACACCTGTCAGGTGGATGGATTATCTTGGCAAAGGAGAAATGTTCACTAACAGGGATGTAAACAAATTTGTGTACAAAAGTTTAGAGAAATAAGCTTTTTGTGCGTTGGAAACATTTCTGAGATCTTTTATTTCAGCTCATGAAACCAACACTTTACACGTTGTGTTCATATTTTGGTTTAGTATAAATGTATGTAGGTATAACTGACAGTGCCTACCAATAGTGGCTAATATTTAACATGATACAAATTGTAAAAAATTCAATGCAAAGTCCGGGCATATAATTAAAATAAATCATAAATCAACTCTGTAGGTTTGGCGCTATACTGTAATTTGCTCTTGAATACAGAAGCCTATAGCTTGGGTCTCCAAATTTCATCCCTGAATATAAGGCTAGCATTTTATAAACTCCACTGTGGAAAAGGTGACATGTTGATTTTCTTCAGTTTGCTGCCATATGACTGGTTTCACATTTGTCTCCTGCGATCATAAGGTAAAATAGATCAGAAACGATTGTAATTTATATTTACAATCCCCTTATCCAAAACAGCTTACTCATTTGCCTAGCTCTTATCAATAGCGGTTATCAATTTGAAAATGACAGTGCATGGAGAATGGTGTTATTTCTATTGGAAAAAAATTAAGTAGATGTTCCTCTTGGAACCGACAGGTTGCTCGACCTTATTCATCGCGCGTAAATGTGGTGAAATGATGAGGGAATTAAGTCAAGATCAGAATACGGCATATCTGTAGACACACCTCCGCCACACCTTCATTGCGTTGATCGCCAACCTAAATGAATAGCGGATGAATAGCATGCTATTCTCATGCTTAAGTTCAAGGTCAGAATAGACGTAGAGAAAAGTGCATAAACAAGGAATTACGTTCCATTTACGCGCATTTAACTCGGGTCGGACTTTCCCCCATAAAGAATGATTACCTGCTGCATTCAAAGATAACCAACCTACAGCACTAGACTAAACTTGACTTGCATCATCCTTGTGGTATTGAGATCTAAACATGGTAATGCTTTCACTGATTGCACATAAAGGAAGATAGTTCCTACATGATAATGCTTGCTTTGTTATACAACTGATGTGTCCTTTGTCATCCTGTGAACCCCATTCATTGCTGCTCGTTGCTATATATACAGTATCCCTCCCATATTTTGATAATATCTCTTGATCAGTTAAGATTCTTTAAATCAAATAGCCTAGTTTTCACCGTCTACAAAACAAGATAGCAATTCTGACCCAGGTCCACAACAAGGCTCTCACTGGGCAAACACTGGTTAAATCAACGTTGTTTCCACATAATTTCAATGAAATTACATTGAACCAACGTGGAATAGATGCAGAATTTATGTCTGTGCCCAGTGGGCTGTTGTTGGTTTAAAATATGAGATGGCGAAACAGATACAAAAGTATTTATTACAATAGGCACGTAGCCTAGTGCGTAATCAGACCAGTAAATATAAAATCAAATACATGTCAACTTGATTTATTTAAAATAACAAGGATTGATCACTCTAGTGCTGGAGTGCCTCAAAGGAATATTGTGAGGTAAACTGTCGACATTTGAGTTCTTCATTCCAGTGCGAAGGCCCATGTGTTCATGAGTGAATTTACCCCCACAAACAACTTCACCAATGTTTTTAGGTGCACCAAACAAACAGTCTGTACTACCCACAATGCAGTGTCTGAAATAAAGTTCCATGGTGGGACTTGTGCTCATGTTGTGCTTCCCTCTGATGATATAACTGTATTGGCTTGATGAAAAGAGGTCTTATGTGTCAACCACATCCGATAGAACAAGCCCTGGGATAAAACAACTAATTGATTTGCCTTTTCTGCATAATACATTAAAATAAGACATAATTCAATCAACCTTAATGGCAAATACTAAAAGCTGCAGATGTTGTGAATGTATAGATATTACTCGATCTACACCAGTAATGATAAAATGACAAAAAAAGCGTAGCTAATTAGCATAATGAATACATCTGTTTAAGCTAGAGATATCTGATTTTTTGCATGGGCTGCATCTCAATTCACCACATCCACCGATGTCGGCCTTCTGCATCTGCGGGTGGAAGATGGCAGAGCAACAGCGGTGTTTGTCAGACCAGGAGACGTTCCGAAAATTGGACTTCTCACGAAAACGTCTGTAGCGTCAGAACATTTTGGGCTACACGACCCCGCAATCGGGGTATGAAAAAAAATAAAATAATAATAATGTAAGTCGCTCTGGATAAGAGCGTCTGCTAAATAATGTAAATGTAAATGTATTGCTAACATTGGCTATCATGCATAACATCTGGCGAATGAAGCTTTCTGGCTTTCCCCCGGTGTAATGGCAATCCCATTCCTATTTCCAATTCCTGGAGTTGGAGGGAGTGCGTGCATATCGGATGAGGAAGCAGCCTCCGAGCAGTTGGCTCGGGTAACCCCGGAGCAAATTAAATCAAATTGTATTTGTCACATGCGCCGAATACAACAGGTGTAGACCTTACAATGAAATGCTTACTTACGAGCCCTTAACCAACAATGCAGCTTTAAAAAAGTAAGTAAGATACATTTGCTAAATAAACTAAAGGGAAAATAGTTACACAATAAAAATAAATAGGATATATACAGTAGAAGTTGGAAGTTTAAATACACTTAGGTTGGAGTCATTAAAACCCGTTTTTCAACCACTCCACAAATGTCTTGTTAACAAACTATAGTTTTGGCAAGTCGGTTAGGACATCTACTTTGTGCATGACACAAGTAATTTTTCCAACAATTGTTTACAGACAGATTATTTCACTTATAATTCACTGTATCACAATTCCAGTGGGTCAGAAGTTTACATACACTTAGGTGACTGTGCCTTTAAACAGCTTGGAAAATTTAGGAAAATGATGTCATGGCTTTAGAAGCTTCTGATAGGCTAATTGACATAATTTGAGTCAATTGGAGGTGTACCTGTGGAGGTATTTCAAGGCCTACCTTCAAACTCAGTGCCTCTTTGCTTGACATCATAGGAAAATCAAAAGAAATCAGCAAAGACCTCCACAAGTCTGGTTCATCCTTGAGAACAATTTCCAAATGCCTGAAGGTACCACGTTCATCTGTACAAACAATAGTACGCAAGTATAAACACCATGGGACCACACAGCCATCATACCGCTCAGGAAGGAGACGCGTTCTGTCTCCTAGAGATGAACGTATTTGGTGCGAAAAGTGCAAATCAATTCCAGAACAACAGCAAAGGACCTTGTGAAGATGCTGGAGGAAACAGGTACAAAGTATCTATATCCACAGTAAAACTAGTCCTATATCGACATAGCCTGAAAGGCCGCTCAGCAAGGAAGAAGCCACTGCTCCAAAACCGCCATAAAAAAGCCAGACTACGGTTTGCAACTGCACATTGGAACAAAGATCGTACTTTTTGGAGAAATGTCCTCTGGTCTGATGAAACACAAATAGAACTGTTTGGCCATAATGTCCATCGCTATGTTTGTAGGAAAAAGGGGGTCGCTTGCAAGTCGAAGAACACCATCCCAACTGTGAAGCACGGGGGTGGCAGCATCATGCTGTGGGGGTGCTTTGCTGCAGGAGGGACTGGTGCACTTCACAGTGCAAGAATGCAAGAAACGTGTTGAACAAATAATGTAAGAAATAACACTACAAACATCAAATCTCCCTAAAAAATGCTTGCTTCGCCTCACAGATACAAATTTGGACAAGGACAATTTTTGGAGTAGAATCCTTTGGGATTGGATTAGAACATTTTAATTTGTTCAAAGCTCATATTCTGGAACAATCCTCTGATTTCCCCCAAAATGCTGGTTGTCTTAAATAAATCTCAGTAGAATGTTTTCATATTTGTGTTTGTCAACACAAATATTTATGATCATAAGCAATTACACTAAAAAGAAAATAAACTTCTCATAGTAAAAATGTGTATACTAAGAAAAAGTTGACGCCACCTCATTTCACTGTCCAAACCAAAATAAACATTCTAACAAAAATAAGCAGTGAAATGACTTTTCCCCCATAAAAATTGCAGTGCTGCCTTTTGTGTACCACTCAGTGGGTTATGTGCCACTTTTTTGACTATGAGAAGTTTATTGTATTTATGGAACATAGCCGCGCACGACTCCAACACCATCATTAAGTTTTCCGACGATACGACGGTGGTAGGCCTGATCACCGACGACGATGAGACAGCCTATAGGGTAGGGGTGTGCTGACATGGCCATATTCGTAATCGTATCCGTAAATTCACAGTTAATGGTCGGATCGGATGATACTCGTGATCGGAAAAAAGTGTTTTATATGCCTCAATAGATGTTGGCAAAATATACTATATATACAAAAGTATGTGGACACCCCTTCAAATTAGTGGATTCGGCTATTTCAGCCACACCTGTTGCTGACAGGTGTATAAAATCGAGCACACAGCCATGCAATCTCCATAGACAAACATTGGCAATAGAATAGCCTTACTGAAGAACTCAGTGACTTTCAACGTGGCACCGTCATAGCATGCCACCTTTTAAACAAGCCAGTTCGTCAAATGTCTGCCCTGCTAGAGCTGCCCCGGTCAACTGTAGGTGCTATTATTGTGAAGTGGAAACGTCTAGGAGCAACATTGGCTCAGCCGCGAAGCTCACAGAACAGGATGGCCGAGTGCTGAAGTGCGTAGCGCGTAAAAATCGTCTGTCCTTGGTTGCAACACTCTGGAAGCAACGTCAGCACTGTTTGTCGGGAGCTTCATGTAATGGATTTCCATGGCTGAGCAGCCGCACACAAGCCTAAGATCACAATGCGCAATGCCAAGCGCCATTGGACTCTGGAGCAGTGGAAATGCGTTCTCTGGAGTGATGAATCACGCTTCACCATCTGGCAGTCCGACGGACGAATCTGGGTTTGGCAGATGCCAGGAGAACACTACCTGCCCCAATGCATAGTGCCAACTGTAAAGTTTGGTGGAGGAGGAATAATGATCTGGGGCTGTTTTTCATGGTTTGGGCTATGCCCCTTATTTCCAGTGAAGGGAAATCTTAACGCTACAGCATACAATGACATTCTAGATGTTTCTGTGCTTACAACTTTTTTACAACTGTTTGGGGAAGCCCCTTTCCTGTTTCAGCATGACAATACCCCCTGCACAAAGCGAGGTCCATACAGAAATGGTTTGTCTAGATCGGTGGGGAAGAACTTGACGGCCTGCACAGAGGTCTGACTTCAACCCCATCGAACACCTTTGGGATGAATTGGAACGCCAACTGCGAGCCAGGCCTAATCTCCCAACATCAGTGCCCGACCTCACTAATGCTCATGTGGCTGAATGGAAGCAAGTCCCTGCAGCAATGTTCCAACATCTAGTGGAAAGCCTTCCCAGAAGAGTGGAGGCTGTAATAGTAGCAAAAGGGGGACCAACTCCATATTAATGCCCATGATTTTGGAATGAGATGTTCGACGTGCAGGTGTCCACATACTTTTGGTCATGTAATGTACCTCCCTGCACGTTCTCACTGCAAAAAAGCTGCAGATTAGGAGCACCGTGTGGAGGTGTGGGTGTGTATATGTGTATGTGTATGTGTGTCTGTGTCTGTGTGTCCCAATGATGTGTCCTAACTTGCAGTGGGCAACCAAGTTTGCTGTCACTCTGTCTGAATGCATAAGCGTTTCGTCTTTTTTTTTCCTTGCCCCACATGTTAGATATTATGCACATTGATAGCTTGATAGCAAACGTCCAGTAGCAGGCAACAGAAATCTGTAGTGGAGCAGGTCGAGAGCACATCACTAAGGATCTATCATGGTCCACAGACACCCACACAGTCGTGAAGAGAACGCCTCTTCCACCCCAGGAGGCTGAAAAGATTTGACATGGGCCCTCAGATACTCAAAAGGTTCTACAGCTGCACCATCGAGAGCATCTTGACTGGCTGCATCACCTCTTGGGTATGGCAACTGCTCGGCATCCGACCGCAAGGCGCTACAGAGGGTAGTGCATACGGCCCAGTACATCACTGGGGCCGAGCTCCCTGCCATCCAGGACCTCTATACCAGGTGGTGTCAATAATTGTCTAATAACTTCAGCCACTGAAGTCATAGACTGTTCTCTCTACTACGGCACGGCAAGCGGTACCGAAGCACCAAGTCTGGAACCAACAAGACCCTGAACAGCTTCTAGCCCCAAGCCAGAAGACTGCTAAATAGTTAGTCCGGGTAGCTATGTGGTTAACTATTTAACTATCTGCATTGACCATTTTTGCACTAACTTTTTTTGACTTATCACATACGCTGCTGCTACTGTTTATTATTTATCTACCTCAATTACCTCGTACCCCTGCACATCGACTCGGTATTGGTACCCCTTGTATATAGACAAGTTATCGTTATTCATTGTGCTTATTATTATTATTACTTTTCTATTATTTCTTTCTATTTTCTTTCTCTCTGCATTGTTGGTAAGCCCGTCAGTAAGCGTTTCACTGTTAGTCTACACCTGTTGTTTACGAAGCATGTGACGAATACAATTTGATTTGATTTGGAACTGAAAAAGTTCCCCCACAGTGGCAATCGTTTTGAACCCCAAAAGGTTATTTGAGGCTCCTTTTCTTGGTAGAGTAACCTTGCCATGATAACCTTCATGATAGCGTTTTTTCCCTGAGTCTATTTTTAAACGTGTGCGGTACAGCGCTGGGTGCCGGGACGCATCTTACTGCCTAAACTGAGTGAGGCTTGATGGGACAGAAGTGGAGCATAAACACAGTTGTCAACCCAAAGTTCAAGTGATCATCGGTGTCAAAAGTGTAGCGTCTCCCACATATGGGTTCAATGGAAAGTGTTCCTTCTCCACATCCAGACACATGGTAGTCGAGAAGAACCAATCTCTCCCTGTCCGCAATGTGGCGTCCCACTCCTTCAGATGGCAATTGACGGGAGGCTCGTTCTCTGCTCGAACCAACGGCTTGCATGTGCAGTGTAGCTCTGGATCATGTGAATAGTGACGTCAGGGTACAATTTGTTGTGCGTCCCCCACACTCCTGCGGGGTCATCACATCGACTGGTCCCGAGGCCTCCGTTTTGAGTGAGGGAATATTCCGTCTCCAGAAACAGGCAATCGGAGTGGTTTCTATGTCGGCTCCAGGACGGCTGGTACAGCCGGTAAATCCTGGTTCCTAAAAGGGGTCGGGACTTTACGCCCCGTTCTAGACCTATGGTCCTCAGCAAGCACGTAAGAGTCTATGAATTCAGAATGCTCACGAGCCGCCGGCTATTACAGTTGACGGTCTGGGGGAAAGCAGTGTTACACGCATACGTGCTGGTGTCCCATACTCAGTCTCTAGGCTTCATAGGAAACCAGAAAATTAGCTGTCTGACTCCATCTCAGCGCATTCCGTTTCTGGGACTCGAGTTCGACTCACTCTGGCTCTGATTAACCACATTTCAGCTGGGTGTTTTCACCAGTGCCTAGGTCTACTGGGGATGATGGCTTCTGTGATAGAAGCCGTTCGCCTGGGGCTATTGTTGCTGCGGCCTTTCCAGTGCTGAGTGCAAGTTGCTCACCTAGATGCATTTCACAGCCTAAACCGATCGCTTTGGGTGTACCCATAGAGCCTACAGGGTCTGGCCCAGTGGTGGCACCCACTGCTATTGTCAGGGGGCCTCCCATGAGTTGAGTTGTAACACGCAGGGTGATCACAACAGACACATCCCCCCTAGGGTGGGGTGCACTGTACGATGGCAGCTCAATTCGGGGTGTATGGACAGTGGCGCAGAGCACACTGCATATCAATTACCTGACGCTCCTAAAATGATGAAATAACACATATGGAATCATTTAGTAACCAAAAAAGTGTTAAAGAAATCAAAATATATTTTATATTTGAGATTCTTCAAATAGCCACCCTTTGCCTTGATGACAGCTTTGCACACTCTTGGCATTCTCTCAACCAGCTTCACCTGGAAAGCTTTTCCAACAGTCTTGAAGTAGTTCCAACGTATGCTGAGCACTTGTTGGCTGCTTTTCCTTCACTCTGCCGTCCGACTCATCCCAAACCATCTCAATTGGGTTGAGGTCGGGGGATTGTGGAGGCCAGGTCATCTGATGCAGCACTCTGAAATAGCCCTTACACAGCCTGCTCGTGTTTCTTGGCCTGCGCAGGTCTCTTCTTATTATTGGTGTCCTTTAGTAGTGGATTCTTTGCAGCAATTCGACCATGAAGGCCTGATTCACACAGTCCCCTCTGAACAGATGTTGTTGAGATGTGTCTGTGACTTGAACTCTGTGAAGCATTTATTTGGGCTGCAATTTCTGAGGCTGGTAACTCTAATGAACTTATCCTCTGCAGCAGAGGTAACTCTGGGTCTTCCATTCCTGTGGCGGTCCTCATGAGAGCCAGTTTCATCATAGCACTTGAAAAAGTTCTTGAAATGTTCCGTATTGACTGACCTTCATGTCTTAAAGTAATGATGGACTGTCATTTCTATTTGCTTATTTGAGCTGTTCTTGACATAATATGGACTTGGTCTTTTACCAAATAGGGCTATCTTCTGTATACCCCCTACCTTGTCACAACACAACTGATTGGCTCACACGCATTAAGAAGGAAAGCAATTCCACAAATTAACTTTTAACAAGGCACACCTGTTAATTCAAATGCATTCCAGGTGACTACCTCCTGGAGGAGGGAAACAAGGTACAACACCTGTTTGGCCCCACACTGCCCCACACGGTTTTAAACGGAATAAATTAATCCGTACCTCACGCTTATCACCTGTGGAAGACGGGGCTTCCAGTGAGGCGCAGATTTCATTGGCCTTGTCAGGCGTGATTTAAGTTCCTTTTATCAAAGCTGCAAGGATGCGACTCCCCATAGTATGTTGAACCTCATTTCCCTCCTTCAGGGAACAGTAGTTCATGGTGTAGCATAGCGTTACATTCTTACCTGCCAGAGAGTGTGAAGGAGCGTTCCACACTCTCAATGGTCAGCTCATTCTGATAGGCCTCTTGGCTAGGCTTGCTCACCTGCAATTAAATTAATTGTTAACATAAAAACTATTACAAGATAATATACATTCAGTGGCCAGTTTATTAGCTACACCCATCTAGTACAGGGTCAGACCACCCTTTTCCTCCAGAACAGCCTGAATTCTTCGGGGGAATGAAACGTTGCTCAATTGGTAACAAGGGATCGAACGTGTGCCAGGAAAACATTACACCATTACACCACTGCAACCAGTCTGTACCGTTGACGCCAGGCAGGATGGGGCCATGCTTACGCCAAATCCTGACTTCAGCATGACGCAACAGGAACTGGGATTCGTTGGACCAGGCGATGTTTTTCCACTCCTCAATTGTCCAGTGTTGGTGATTGCGTGCCTACTGGAGCCACTTCTTCTTGTTTTTAGCTGATAGGAGTGGAACCCGGTGTGGTTGTCTGCTGCAATAGCCCCTCCGTGATAAGGACCGAAGAGTTGTGCGTTCCGAGATGCCGTTCTGCACACCACTGTTGTACTGCGCCATTATTTGCCTGTTTGTGGCCCGCCTGTTAGCTTGCACGATTCTTGGCATTCTCCTTCGACCTCTCATCAACAAGCGGTTTTCGCCCATAGGACTGCTGCTGACTTGATGTTTTTTGTTTGTTGCACCATTCTCAGTAAACCCTTGACACTGTTGTGCGTGAAAAGCCCAGGAGGCTGGCCGTTTCTGAGATATTGGAACCAGTGCCCTGGCATCGACGATTATCATATCACGTTCAAAGTCGATTAGGTCACTCATTTTGCCCATTCTAACGTTCAATCGAACAGTAAATGAAGGGCTATCTGCCTGCTTTATATAGCAAGCCACGGCCACGTGACTCACTGTCTGTAGGAGCGAACCATCTTCGTTAACGGGGTGGTGTACCTAATAAACCGGCCACTGAGTAGTTTTGTGGTGGAAGAACATATAAAACTATGATTGAATGTGAGGTTAAAAAATGACACAGGTGCAATAGGGTGCCATTTAAGACACAATCAAGAGTTCCTACCTTCATCCCAGCCAGTGAGAGCATGTTGTTGAGTTTGAACTGTCCATACTGAACAGGGGTGGTGTACAGCAATGTGTCGTTGAACTAGATAAAAATACAATCATTTTGTTCACTCGAGTTGCTCATCAAGACACTCCATTACTCAAGAACAAACCTGTGCAGGCAGAAAGGAGGCACAACTAGGTTGACTAGGTTGACAAAACGGAAGAAAATGATCAAAGGGGCACTATCTGAACGTGTCAAATTAAGACAGGCTCATTTAATTTCCTACTCACCAGGAAGAACATCCTGGGCTGCATGACCTTCCTAGAGAGCTTCATCAGAACACCCTCTTTCAGGAACACCCTCCCAGGCAAGACGAGTTCATGGTGACCATTCAGACGGCACTGAACCTGGATCAGTTTCTGGAAGTTATCCTAAAGGAGAGAAAGATTATTATCTAATATTCAAGCAAGACTCTTAAAGCTACGGATCTTAGAGATGGGTAAATATATATATTCTTCTCACCCCCTGTTTCATGATGTCATTGGCATGGTTCGCTACCTCCTTCACTATGCCAAGGGCTGCTGTGGGTGGATATAGAGATACAGAATTAAGCTACTATTTCTGTAAAATCTGAGGAGTATTTCTATCTGTAATAAAGCCCTTTTGTGGGGGAAAAACTCATTCTGATTGGCTGGGCCCGGCTCCCGAGTGGGTGGGCCTGGCTCCCAAGTGGGTGGGCTTAGTACCCCTGTCCTGTGAAATCTATAGATTAGGGCCTAATGAATCTATTTCAATTGACTGATTTCCTTCTATGAACTGTAACTCAGTAAAATCTTGGAAATTGTTGCGTTTATATTTTTGTTCAGTAATATATATATATATATATATACACACACACACACACACACACACACACACACATACATACATACAGTTGAAGTCGGAAGTTTACATACACTTAGGTTGGAGTCATTAAAAGTCGTTTTTCAACCACTCCATAAACATCTTGTTAACAAACTATAGTTTTGGCAAGTCGGTTAGGACATCTACTTTGTGCATGATACAAGTCATTTTTCCAACAATTGTTTACAGACAGATTATTTCACTTCTAATTCACTGTATCACAATTCCAGTGGGTCAGAAGTTTACATACAATAAGTTGACTGTGCCTTTAAACAGCTTGGAAAATTCCAGAAAATGATGTCATGGCTTTAGAAGCTTCTGATAGGCTAATTGACATTATTTGAGTCAATTGGAGGTGTACCTGTGGATGTCTTTCAAGGCCTACCTTCAAACTCAGTAATGCAGAAAATAGTCAAAATAAAGAAAAACCCTTGAATGAGTAGGTGTGTCCACACCTTTGACTGGTACTGTGTATACACATACAATGAGGGTGGAATAAAAATACTGTGAAATTGTGAAAATGCTGATAATGCCCTTTTAGTGTAAGAGCTGTTTGAAAAGACCGCCTGAAATTTCAGCCTATTTTGGTGGGATGTAGTTTTGGCCTTCCATGGTGACATTCCCATGCAGTAAATTAGTAAATACACCAATAAGAAAGAGAGTTTCAAACATATCTGCCAATAACAGCTAATTTTCAGTTTTACCCTCCCACTCAGACCATTCCCAGACAGTCCTAGCAAAACTTTTGCTAAGAAGTTTATTTTTGTCAATTTTAATTGAAAACAATCACAGTAAGGTACTTAATTGTTAACCAGAAATTATTTGATATTGAGTTAAAATCGGCTGCATTGTACCTTTAAAGCAAGTTTTCTGCAATTTTACACATATTGCAATGGGACAGAGAGAAAATAAATGCAGTTTTACAGCTAATTTGCTGCAATTCTATTCATTTTGTAATGACTTATGCCATGTTATTATGATATCTGAGTGAGAATGAATAACAAAATCAATGAGGGCCTCCTGGTGTTCAGGGCCCTGGGCACGTGCCCTGCGTGCCCGGATGGTATTCGGCCATGGTTACTACAAGTTTAGATAGCTGGCTAGACTAACTACTAATCTAAAAATTATTAGCTGACATGGCTAATTGAGTGGCTGTCAGTGACTGACATAAGAGAAAAACTGCTGAAGTATCAAATTTCGAAATTGCGTATTCTTACTCTCAATAGTAAGTTGAGACCCTGACTGAGTTCCTATTTTTTTTTAAATAATACAATTGGGTCGGGATGTCACTTATGCCTGTAACCGGCTCTTCCATTTGCTCTACTAAGAGGTACATGTAAAATAAATGCATCTAGAATGATGCAGGGATATCCTTGACCATGAAACCAAGTGCTTCGCGATACCTTGCGTGTCTTTGTAATCTGCTGAGTCTGGAGACAGGTTCTTCAGGTAGTCTGAAATTACACACCATTTTAGAGAACAGGGAACATGCTCAACCCAATGATATAATACAAGGAACAGACAATTGGCAGTACAATAGGTCAATGCAAGTGTCTTGTATTGTGTAGTAAATTCCTGGAAATTCCTGGAATAATCTAACAATCAAATATCCTAGTATACAACATCCAAAATGTGCTTGTGTAGTGTAATTATACAAGAGTGATATGGTGAGAGACATTCTTCACATTTTGGCACTGTTCAGAGCTGTGCGTCCTTTAGTCCAATAAGCTCATGGGATGCTAAGCCCTCACTCATGCTAAAGCTTGTTTTGCCACCAAATCAGATTTTGACCGCACTTCAAAATCTTATTATGACTGGCTTGAATAGGTGAAGAATTCTGTTTGCAGTGCACTTATTTTACCAGTAGATGGCAGTGTACGACAAATTCAACACTTGGCCGTGTGAATGTGTTGAGTTGTTTACAGTTTTTTGCGGTTATTTTGGGTGTTATTGTGCAATGATCTGTCAAAGTGTTATTACATTTCTCTATGTGTTTTTGAAGACATTTTCCATTGAGTATGCCTTTTAGTCCAGAGGGGTATACACTACCAAGCAGTATCAATGAATTAGCCAGCTAAATTGCCTAAATATTCTGAAATGCCTTTATTTTATTTTTTTATAGATAAGCTTGAAATGGGCATGGTCTGATTGACTCAAGAACCAAAAACACATACGTTTAGCATTCTTAATAAACTAGAAAATCAATAGTTATTTCCGGTTATTTATCCAAGTTAGCTGGCGAACTCATTAACCACGTTTCTATCCACAGTTTTTATGCGAGTAGTCATATCGTATATAGAAAAATCACGACAGCTATGATAGAAACAGGAAGTTTGGGTGTAATTTTATAAATGCCGACAGATAATTTGTTCGTTTGACATGGTGGGATCTTTTTGTGTCTGTAAAATGTATTATGTGGGAAATGGCGGTGGAAATGCCTATGCGCAAATATTGACATAATAACCATCATATCAAATTAAATTTGGAGTCACGCGATGACATGTTGTGTGGTCCTCCCACTATCACTCAGGAAACCATGCAGTTTATTAGGCTACAGATGAAATAACTTATCATGAACTTCACAGGGGGGTGAAAGTGCACGGTGATGAGCTTAATGCTGCTTTCCAATAAATATCAAGGTACTTATTCTGGTGACATAATGATCGATGCTTGACTGCCGTTTGACAAATACAAATATTCTCGCTCTTATCCATAATAATCTGATCATGTAGACTAGACAACCTGCACAGCCTACCCGCACTGTATCTGTGAACTGTAGCCTAGAGCGCAGGTGCCAAGACCAGAGTAGGCACATTTGCTATTAAACGCAACAATTTTTGTGACAGAACTGTCGGTAGAGTTGAAAATGTGATGGAAACACATTGAACTTTTTTTTTGTGCACTACATCATCACCCACTGATTTTTATCCGCAACAAGTCCATTTGGTGGAAACATACCACTGGTGGGAAAATGCACATATTTTCTTTATGCGGATTCTAGAATATTCATATTAAAATCTGTCGCCAATTGGATGGAACCCGTGCTAGTTATCCTATTTGTAGTACACCACTCAGGACTAAGCTTGTCTGTGAAACCAGAGAGACACCTTAGTTACCTGTGAGCAGCAGCTGATACTGGGGAATCCTCTGAACAGGCTTCAGTAGGTAATGCTTCAGAGCCAGGCTGGCACAGCAGGGACTAGCCTGAGACAAAGAATAAACACTTTAGTACACACACTCACAGATCGACTAACAAACAAAGACACACACACCTTTAACTTTAAACAAATCACACACACACACAGAAAATAGGTTTCCCCAGTGAGTCCGTTTACCTCAAATTTCCGCACTACTGCAGCAAAGGCTGGGTTCTTCCTGTTCTGCTCGTCCAGTAGAGCCACATTATTTTCAAACTCTCTGATATATGTCGAGTACATCTTCAGATAGGGCCCTTTCTTCACGAAGATGTCCGCTAGCCGACCATGCTCGTCCCTGAGGGGTATACTACAAGGTAGGATCAATGAGTTTGCCAGCTAATTTACCGAAATATTCTGACATATTTTTCTTAAGAATAAGGAGTTAAGCTTGAAATGGGCATGATATAGTTGAATCAACAACCAAAAACACATATCTAAGTTTAGCTTTCTTAATCTGAAAATGTGTGGTTATTTATGGTTGTGTATCAAAGTTAGCTGGCTAACTCATTGATCCTGCTTTGTAGTATACCCCTCAGGTCAAAAAAGCACAGTCAGACAGAGAGCAAGATGTCTTTAAAACCTTTATTTCAGGGTTAGAATTGTCACAGTATTGGGAAAAGATGGAGCAGGCATTTTAGTTGACAGTTACACCTTAATCTGTGGTTTACCTCAGGAATCACAGGAGGCTGCTGAGGGGAGGACAGGCTCATAATAATGGCAGAATGGAGTTAATGGAATGGTATCAAACACATGGAAACCATGGAAACCATGTGTTTGGTGTGTTTGATACCATTCCATTTATTCCGTCCCAGCCATTACTGTAAGCCTGTCCTCCCCAATTAAGGTGCCACTGGCCGCCTGTGTCAGGAATGATAGATGTGTGTTTGATGTCAGTGATGTATGTAGGCGTTATTCTTTTGTCATAGTTGTAATTTATGGTGATGGTGATGGATATGAGTGCTAGTGGTGGTTCCGGGCCCGTATTCACAGACATCTCAGAGTAGGAGTGCTGATATAGGATGAGTTTAGTCTTTTTGATCATAATGAATAAGATAATATGGGAAGGGGGGGGTCTGATCCTAGATTAGCAATCCTATGAGAAAAGTTTAGAATAATAGCCCGGATCATAGAAATAGACTCATTCTATAATTCTAATTCTATAATTCTAATTCTATAATTCTAATTATATGGTTCTAATTCTAATTCAGGTACCATTGCTTCTGGCCATAGCATTAGAATAACTAGAATACACAAATTCCAATTGTACAGTTCTACTACCATTGTGTGACCCTCTCCTCCAGCTCGCTGAGCAGGTCATGGTTCAGTTCATAGAGCTGAGGAAGGTAGTACAGGATCTGGTTCAGAATACGCTCCTCTATAATAGGCTTCCCACTTTGATGAGACGTCTTTGCCACCGCATCACGGAAGTCCTGTAGGGGGAGGGATGGACGGGTCAATGGGAGAGACAGAGAGAGACACAGGACACACAACACACAGACGGACACACAATGTCTTTGTAAAGCTTTCTTTTTTTTTTCACAGTAAAAAGTGTTAGGCTGCAAGCACACCACACCAAATGTTCCAAGTTTGGAACATTTCAATGCACTTAGATCTGAGCCATAAGAATGAGCCATCCTCAACCTCTGACCTCTATACTTACTTTAAAAGCCCCCCCTCCCCCTACACACACACACAGAGTGGAGCAGGAGAGGAGGGGAGTAAGAGGGGATGAGAGGAGGAAAGCCTTGGGGCTCTCAGGGAAAGCTGTTTCTGCTTCTCTTTCTGATGATGGTGGTGGAGGTGTTTGATGCTGTTTTGTGGTTTATGGGACAACTCGGACAGCACAGCAACTGCTTACAGGGCAGAGCACAACACATACAGTACCAGATAGGCTCTAAGGGGCCAAGGCCCTGTAGCAGGGATCTCCTGTGGTTTACATCTGCTCACAGTCATACTGCACTGCTCAGCTGACAGAAGAGAGGGGGGGACCAGGGTTAAAATTACTGGGGGGGGGGACGCCCCATAACAAATCAGCGCCCCCACGTTCATGAAATATCAATGTGTCAGTGGAGCACCATACATTTAAGTTAAAAGGACTGATAGATACTGAAAGGGAAACCAACAGAAATGTAAGCCATGCGGATGAGAGGAACTAGGAAAGTAGTGTACGGTCCAGAAACCCAATGTAAGTCCCTCATGGTGGACTGTGCCCCAGTAGTTAGCATAATCAACACACATGGAGGAGTCTCACTTACAGTACATACTGGAGTTCTCACTAGATATTTCATAATATGTACAGTAAAACACAAGCCACAGTTCTGTAGAGTATGATACGTCTTTCAACGCGTTGTTTTTTGTATCAAATGTAGCACAAAGATGGCAAAATACTTACAATATGGAGAAGCTTCAGGACATTGACAAATACATTCTCGGAGCTCATGATCTCCCTGGCAATGTGAACTATCTTGCTCTCCTTGGCACCACTGTCAGCCTAGTACAAACACAGGTACACACTAAGTCAATCACTACATTTTCACCAAGATTGTGGGTTCCATTCTCGCAGGGATCATATACTAGATATGCACTCACTGTACTGAAAGTAACTTTACATCAAATCATCTGCTAAGTGGCATATTTTCTATCTATTTTCTAGCAGCTCACCCCCCTCTCCCCATGCTGCTCAGGTTCTCCTTTGCTAGAGGAGGAACTGTCATCGTCCTCATCTAAGCTGTGAACCATGATGTCCTCATCCTTATTAGACTGTGCATCATCCATCTGGCCAATATCCTCATCTATAGAGCTCCTGTTGGGAGGACAGTAGATTAGTCAGTAATGCACATACGCAAACACACACTAAACACACACCTAGGAGAGAGAAAGGGTGGAGGAGAGTGTGAAATAAAAGTAGGACAGTGAAAGAGGGAGAGAGGAAGGAGAGGTTTGTTGGTATAAAACGCCTGAGTAAGCATATCACATCAGGGAGGTGTCTTTCTTACAGAACAAGAAAAATCATCAGTCCAGCAGTATTCCAACATTTCCTGGAGTGACCACAGAGAACACAAAGGAAATAGATGTATGACAGACAGAGAAAAACTATTGCCTTGGGTCAGAGTGGTTTGGCTGGATGTCCACACTATCGCCAACCCAAACATTACAGAAAGCTCGGCTCCAAACTGGTCACTCCTCTCTACTCCTAGCTGCTTGTTGACTTGATCTTGAGGAAAGGTTTGGATAGGTGTCACAGGCCAACCCAAACATAAGAAAGGCCTGGTTCCAAACAGGTATCTCTACCCTAATCCTAGGCACTTGACTCCAACAAGCTATAATATGACGAAAACACCACCTAGCCAAGCAAAAGGCGTAGCAGAACTATTGTTGTTAGGTATTGGTTTAGAACTGGGCCATGGTGAGTGGCTACCTCAAGTAGTCTCCTCTGTGCATACTGAGGCCAAGCCCTGTTTACAGTAGAGATTCTATGCTATGGCTGTATTTTTGAGAGGCTCAACGTGTGTTAGATGCATGTGATTGTTGCACTCCGAAACAAAGTGGCCTGACTAACACACTAAGCTGTTGGTTCAAGGCACAGAACCCTAAACACTGTTACACAAACTGTAATCCTGAGCTGCTTTACATTTTCAAACGCCAACTGTGCTGCGCTTAATGCCAGTTGTTCAAGTACCGATAATACTGATCCATACCTTAAAAGTCTGACAAGAATAGGCCTCGATGCTAAAATGGTAATGACAAACCACTAAAAGAGTGACAGACAGTGTTACGTGAAAATGATAGTCCATGTAATCATCACTCTGGATAAGGCTAACTGCTAGAGGACACAACTGTAAATGTTGGATGTTTCTGAGGGAAGGGTCACACACACACACAACATAAATCCCACTGGACTGTAGATAGATACAGTTCATTCGGGAAGTATTCAGACCCTTTGACTTTTTCCACATTTTGTTACATTAAAGCCTTATTCTAAAAGGGATTAAATAAAAATGTTTCCTCATCAATTTACACACAATACCACATAATGACAAAGCGAAAACAGGTTTTTAGAAAACAGCATTCTGCAGTGATACGCCATCCCATCGGGTTTGGGCTTAATGGGACTATCATTTGTTTTTCAACAGGACAATGACCCAACACACCTCCAGGCTGTGTAAGGGCTATTTTACCAAGAAGGAGAGTGATGGAGTGCTGCATCAGATGTGGTCCTCTGTAGCTCAGCTGGTAGAGCACGGCGCTTGTAACGCCAGGGTAGTGGGTTCGATCCCTGGGACCACCCATACACAAAAATGTATGCACGCATGACTGTAAGTCGCTTTGGATAAAAGCGTCTGCTAAGTGGCATATTCTTTTTATTATTTATGACCTGGCCTCCACAATCCCCCGACCTCAACCAAATTGAGATGGTTTGGGATGAGTCGGACCGCAGAGGGAAGGAAAAGCAGCCAACAAGTGCTCAGCATATGTGGGAACTCCTTCAAGACTGTCGGAAAATAATTCCAGGTGAAGCTGGTTGAGAGAATGCCAAGAGTGTGCAAAGCTGTCATCAAGGCAAAGGGTGGCTATTTGAAGAATCTCAAATATAAAATATATGTTGATTTATTTAACACTTTTTTGGTTACTACATGATTCCATATGTGTTATTTCATAGTTTTGATGTCTTCACTATTATTCTAAAATGTAAAAAAAATAAAAATTGAATGAGTAGGTGTGTCCAAACTTTTGACTGGTACTGTAAGTGAAACTACTTTTCATACATACATTACAAATATAACCACCAACCTATGAAAGGTGTGCTACTAAGACAGAACAAGCCTCAGTAGAGTTTCCAACACAACATACTAATGATCAATTATAGGAGCACCACCAAAAGAGTGAAGTGGAAAATGGATTTAAAGGGAACTCTCTGCTGGTGATTTGCTGAATGTACAATCCTAAAGGAAGGCTGTGATTGGTTAATGACCTATAATATATATATATTTTATTAATTTTTTGTCATTTAGCAGACGCTCTTATCCAGAGCGACTTACAGTTAGTGAATACATTTTTATTTTATTTTTTCATACTGGCCCCCCGTGGGAATCTAACCCACAACCCTGGCATTGCAAATGCCATGCTCTACCAACTGAGCTACATCCCTGCCGGCCATTCCCTCCCCTACCCTGGACGACGCTGGGCCAATTTTGCGCCGCCCCATGGGTCTCCCGGTCGCGGCCGGCTACGACAGAGCCTGGATTCGAACCAGGATCTCTAGTGGCACAGCTAGCACTGCGATGCAGTGCCTTAGACCACTGGTACTTTCAAAAGTACCAGAGAGCCAAATCTGGAAACTTGTAGAGTATATGCTTTTAAACAATATGTCTAAAAATGAACAAAATCAAAAAGGGCAGTTTTGAAATTATCATAATAATATTTTTGCCAGAATAATCTGAGATAACAAAAATATTTCCCGTCCACGCTGGCGTGGAATCGCTCAAATAGAGTTTGAGTCACTTTGTATCACTGTGGGTTCGAATCAGACCCACTGCCTTCGTGACACTTTCACTCTTCATCCATCTTTTCCACTACAGTATCTCTCCTCTCTCCAATAAAACACACAAAATATGTTTAACCCTTTAAAAGAAAGAAAAAGAGAGAAAGACGACAAAAAGAGCAAGAATACCTCTCACTATGCTTCTGTTGTTGATGTTCAGTGTGTTTCCCCAGGGGATGGTACGGCTCCGGTTCCTCGTACATATGATCATCATCATCATAATACAGGTGGTTGTGCCAGTCCGACTGGTCGGGAGGTGTACCCACCGGCCCCCCACTTCCCAGTCCCAGTCCCACAGGTAGGATGATATACTCAGGTAACTCCTCGTAATAAGGCACATTCTCATACTCCACCTCCGGAGCCTGCGCCGCTCCGGGGTAATGGATCTCGTCCACGCTCTGCTCCACCCCCACCTCAATCACCCCAAGCTGGGGACAGGAGAACTTGCGAGCGCCCGATACGTCCAGGTGATCCTGAAAACGCATATCTTGGCCACCCCCATCCACACACTGCTCAGCCTCTGCGTCAGCTGCAGTGCAGTCTACAGACTGGCCTCCATTGTCTAGCAGCTCGGGCAGCATCTTGACAGAGAGCTTCAGCTCCAGGAGCCTCCGGAAGGAATTCAATTTCTGTCCCTCGGAGCGGGTGAAGTCGGCAGAGGAGAAGGACTTGGCTCTCTGTTTCCCCAGGGTGGAGCGAGGCAGCTTGGACAGCGTCAGTGTTTCACCAATGCTGTTCTTACGAGAGACAGGTGATACCAGCGTCTGAAGGATGCTCCTTCCTGGTCCTGGTCGCTCCCCTGGGGTTGCAGGGAGTGCTCTCATAGCTTTCACATTTAGAGCCCTGCCATCTTGACCGCCCTTAGCGAGTACACATCCATCATCATCACTATCTGAGGTCTTTCCTCTCTCCCCTTTTCCCTCTTCTGATAGTTCCTTCTCCAGTACCAATGCTGCCGGGGAGCTGTGTCTCTGTGGTTTCTTGGGGACGGCGGACATCTTGCTTTGAGCCACCCCATCTTCCTCGGAACTCCAGCTGGTTGCCACGGTGAGAGGCGAGTGGCAGTTGGAGTTGAGCTCCAGCTGGTTGGGCAGACCGGTCGAGTAAGGATGACAGGTAATCACACCATGGATCACCTCCTTGTCTACTGAACACTCCATTTCATAGACACAGTCATCCACCCATCCCTTATTCTCCTCCGCTACATCCTTAGGGAGGTGCGGATGGGAGGAGGTGGCAGAGGTCTGTGCTCCCTTCTCAGGTTCAGACAGAAAGGCTTTCTTTCTGGAAGAGGGAGCAGGTGCAGGTGGAGGGCAGGGTGTCCTGGACGATGAAAGACCCTGCCAGCTTTCACTGGTGCTGACAGGAATGTTGTGTGCGTGAGCAGTAGGTGCGTTGACAGACAGAGACGGGCTGCTCTTCCTCTCCAGTGACCCTTCACCTTTCTGACTATTGTCTCTCTCCCTTCCCTCCCCTCCTCTGGGTCTTCCTGTCCAACCAGGGCAGACTTCCTGGGTTTCCATGGTACAGGGAGGGGGAGAGGCTTCCTATGGACAGCTGGGTTTTGATTGGGCTTGCCAGTGTCTCTATCAATAGAACAACAGGAGGTGATGGTGTCACCACCACCGTTGGCTTCATTGCTCTGGGTGCTCTCCTGAGGAAGAGGGCACTTTTTGCTGGTCCTGCTCACACTGCCCTACCCTATGCTTTGACTTCTTTCTCCCCTCTCTCTCCAGATAAAATCTTGCGACTAGTGACTGCAGGCCGCCCAACAACCTGCCCGCTTGACCCCATCCCCTCCTCTCTTCTCCAGACCATCTCCGGTGACCTTCTCCCCTACCTCACCTCGCTGATCAACTCATCCTTGACCGCTGGCCATGTCCCCTCCGTCTTCAAGAGAGCGAGAGTTGCACCCCTTCTCAAAAAACCAACACTCGATCCCACTGATGTCAACAACTACAGACCAGTATCCCTTCTTTCTTTTCTTTCCAAAACTATTGAGCGTGCCGTCTTTAGCCAACTCTCTTGCTATCTCTCTCAAAATGACCTTCTTGATCCAAACCAGTCAGGTTTCAGG
Organism: Coregonus clupeaformis; assembly: GCF_020615455.1. NCBI lineage: Eukaryota > Metazoa > Chordata > Actinopteri > Salmoniformes > Salmonidae > Coregonus > Coregonus clupeaformis. The sequence continues at coordinate 51,155,390 of NC_059202.1, read as the reverse complement.
ACTGGTCATTCAACTGAGACTGCTCTTCTCTGTGTCACGGAGGCTCTCCGCACTGCTAAAGCTAACTCTCTCTCCTCTGCTCTTGTCCTTCTAGACCTGTCTGCTGCCTTTGATACTGTGAACCATCAGATCCTCCTCGCCACCCTCTCCGAGCTGGGCATCTCCGGCGCGGCTCACTCCTGGATTGCGTCCTACCTGACCGGTCGCTCCTACCAAGTGGCGTGGCGAGAAGCTGTCTCTGCACCACGTGCTCTCACCACTGGTGTCCCCCAGGGCTCAGTTCTAGGCCCTCTCCTTTTCTCCCTATACACCAAGTCACTTGGCTCTGTCATATCCTCACATGGCCTCTCCTATCATTGCTACGCTGACGATACACAACTAATCTTCTCCTTTCCCCCTTCTGATAACCAGGTGGCGAATCGCATCTCTGCATGTCTGGCCGACATATCAGTATGGATGACGGATCACCACCTCAAGCTGAACCCTGGCAAGACGGATCTGCTCTTCCTCCCGGGAAGGACTGCCCGTTCCATGATCTCGCCATCACGGTTGACAACTCCGTTGTGTCCTCCTCCCAGAGTGCGAAGAGCCTTGGCGTGACCCTGGACAACACCCTGTCGTTCTCCGCTAACATCAAGGCGGTGACCCGATCCTGCAGGTTCATGCTCTACAACATTCGGAGAGTACGACCCTGCCTTACACAGGAAGCGGCACAGGTCCTAATCCAGGCACTTGTCATCTCCCCGTCTGGATTACTGCAACTCGCTGTTGGCTGGGCTCCCTGCCTGTGCCATTAAACCCCTACAACTCATCCAGAATGCCGCAGCCTGTCTGGTGTTCAACCTTCCCAAGTTCTCTCACGTCACCCCTCTCCTCCGCACACTCCACTGGCTTCCAGTTGAAGCTCGCATCCGTTACAAGACCATGGTGCTTGCCTATGGAGCAGTGAGGGGAACGGCACCTCCGTACCTTCAGGCTCTGATCAGTCCCTACACCCAAACGAGGGCATTGCGTTCATCCACCTCTGGCCTGCTGGCTCCCCTTCCTCTGCGGAAGCATAGTTCCCGCTCAGCCCAGTCAAAACTGTTCGCTGCTCTGGCACCCCAATGGTGGAACAAGCTCCCTCACGACGCCAGGACCCCCCCCAAAAAAATAATTGTTGTAAAGTGGTTAACCCACTGGCTATAGGGTGAATGCACCAATTTGTAAGTCGCTCTGGATAAGAGCGTCTGCTAAATGACTTAAATGTAAATGTAAATGTTATGTCGGGGCGTGATGACGTCCCAATGTCTGAGTTGACGTTCTGATTTGTGTTTAAGAGGTGGTTATTGGTGGACAGCAACACAGCCTGTACACAAACGTCTGGTAAAGTGTTGTTAACTGCTTGGCTCTTGTTGTGGTCTCCTTTGTTCTCTCGAGATCGAGATCTGGGAACAAGCTTTATTCTGGATTCCTCCATTTTGCCTTTGTAATGCAACGTTTCCAAGTCTTTTTCAATTTGGTCAATCACTACATCTGGCATGTTACCGTTCCCCACACACAAACAGTTCTTCTGGCTACACAGACAAATATGAATAATATAATCCCAATCTGGTTTCTTGTTCTGTTGCTGCTGTATTCCATTTCTGCAGTTCAGAAGATCTATACTTCTGGACATTTCCGATGGTCTCTGACCATCTTTCACTGTGGTCTGATTGTGATGTACAGTCTTTGATAAGAGCGGTTTGGACTCCACTGCAGTGGTGAGGCATGGTGGTTTGGGGGCCACAGCTGGTTTAACCTTCTTTGGTGTACCGGGGGAAGCCAGATAGAGGCCATCTCTTTTGGGGGCCGAGGAGGGAGAGGGCCCTGGCTTCTGGGGCTGAGTGATCTTTGGTTTGGGGGCCACCGGTGGCTTCTGCATGCCTGGAGAGCGAGAGAAACTGGCATTAAAAACAAAGGAAAAGTGACACCATCACCCTCTTACATGTCAAACAGTCTTAACTGAAAGTAAAAGTTAGAACTCTAAAAATTACATTGAATTAATAATTGAAAATCCAGGAACTGTAGAATACAAATGACATTGAAATGCTCTGTAAAAGCTGACAGATGCTGGGCTAACAAGGAGAAAGGGGTCAGAGACCTTTCCTGTGTGTGTGCGTGCACATTTCCACTCAGGGGGTTGGCATACGGGTAAATCTATTTGAATTCAATCACTTTTTGAGAGCATCCCTTTTGATTTAAACAAAACTTTTCATACATTTGGCCGTGGAAGAAGTGGTCAGAAAGTGACTTTTTGGACCTGAATGCCAAAACATTCAGGAGATAAAGGGTCTCAAAGCTTACACATTTTGCATACCCCACCATACCATGAGACATCCATGTCTTCATCACTGGAAAATATAAACGATTGACTTTGATATTTAAATGCTTACAAACAGTGTTTGTAAATTTTTTATCCTTTAACGTCAATGATCTAAAAGCGCACACTCAGATGTTTTTTCATGTTTGCATATGTTGTAGCTTAGACCCTGTTTAACATCTGAGTTTTTTGAGTTGCTACAACGTATGCAAATCGAAATATGCTCGTTTTTAGATAATTATGTTGAAGGATAACACATTTTATAAAAATAAAAAATAAATAGTTTGACAATCCTGTTTGTAAGCTTTTAAATTATATCAATCTCAACCGATTATATTTTCCAGTGATGAAGACATGGATGTCTCATGGTATGGTGGTGTATGCAAAATGGGTCAACTTTTAGCACCTTTATCTCTTGAATGTTTTGGCATTCAGGTCCAAAAAGTCCATTTCTGAGCACTAATACAATGGGAAAACATTTATGGAAGGTTTCGTTAAAATCAAAAGGGGTGCTGTCAAAAAGTGATTGAATTCAAAATTGATTCAAACATACCAGGCATATCACAATACTATTGTTTTCTCCACACACTTCACAGCAGTACAGTAGTCTGCTGCTGAGTGGTCAAGTAGACTGAGTAGCTCCGTTCCAATTGTCCACCCTTCTGTACTTGTTCACTTCTCCTCATGGATTTAAAAGGAAAGGACTGGTGTAAGAAATATGGTGGAAACTCCCGCTATCCCATGGTTACGCCAATCCAGTGTTTTTAAATATGTGTAGGAGTCCACGAGGCGAGTGCTCACTGGGATACACACAAGTGTGTGTTGCAAACAAGGTCCCCAAGCTGCTGAGGACAAAAGCTGCAACATGTACACTGAACAAAAATATAAACGCAACATGTAAAGCATTGGTCCCATGTTTCATGAGCTGAAATAAAAAATCCCAGAGATTGTCCATATGCACAAAAAGCTTGTGTGCACAAATTTGTTTATGTCCCTGTTAGTGAGCTGAGAAGTATTTCTGTCTGAAGTATTCTGTCCCCGTTCTGATTTACTGGGCCTGGCTCCCAAGTCGGTGGGCCTATGCCCTCCAAGGCCCACCCATGGCTGCACCCCTGCCCAGTCATGTGAAATCCATAGATTAGGGCCTAATGAATTTATTTCAATTGACTTATTTCTTTATATGAACTGTAACTCAGTAAAAACGTTGAAATTGATGCATTTATATTTTTGTTCAGTATAGAACTGAACTGCTGGCACAAATAGAGATAAAGGCATCCAAAGGGAGAGAGGTGGTGGTTTGGCTTGTCCTTGAGCAAATCAGCAGTCTGAAAACCACACTGTTATTCTGTATTATTTATTCCCACTCAGTTTGGCCTGATCTGAGTGTGCCACTTTTCTAAACAAAACAATGCAATGTTATACAGTCAACTGAAAGCAAAGAGAACAGTTACATTTTCTTATTGCAACACAAAAACAAAATAAGAGTATGCTGTGATTGATGGACATTATATTAAGAATCTCTTGGTTGATGCATTTTTACTCATCACAGGCATTTGGGAGTTAACCCCTAAAATACATGCTCTGTAGTTGTTTGCATTCAACTTTGTCCCAATACTGCAGGCACAACGACAATCAAAACTAACCTACACTGTAGGCCTATGCACTAGGGCCACCAAATCGCGCCAACAATGTGGTGATTATTATTTTTACCTGTGAAAAAATATATATATATATATATATATATATATATATATATATATATATATATATATATATATATATATATATAATCCCAAATGTATTATTGTTTAAGTCAATAGGCGACTATAATAAGGTTTGTGTAATGTCTATTCTCTACACAGGTAAATTAAGCTTGCTTTTCAAATGCTCGGCCTAACCCAATCGAAATAAATTAATATTTCTCATCAACTACAGCCTGTCAATTCACCTGCGCTCATTATGATGATTAATGCCGCACACTCCTCCGGCTGGCTTCTCAAACATTTTCTTCCAAGGGAAACCGCCGGCTTACTTCCTTCTGATATTTGTCAAGACTCAAGTGTGTTGTCAAAACTTTGTAAGTAATCTTGCGATCCACCCTTTAAAGATTTTGTAACGTTTCTTCTTCTGATCCTGAACAGGCAACAGTTGCGCTGCACTGATCCGCTCCGATGTTATCAACTCTGCCTGTGAAATCCACGCTGTGACCGCCGATGTACAAATTTGCTTATTGCTGGTCATTCGCAACATGTCCACTAGGGGGCTCACAACTCCACAAATCAAATACTTTTTTTTTTTTCACCTTTATTTAACCAGGTAAGCCAGTTGAGTACAAGTTCTCATTTATCACTGCGACCTGGCCAAGATAAAGCAAAGCAGTGCGATAAAAACAACAACACAGAGTTACATATGGGGTAAAACAAAACATAAAGTCAAAAATACAACAGAAAATATATATACAGTGTGTGCAAATGTAGCAAGTTATGGAGGTAAGGCAATAAATAGGCCATAGTGCAAAAATAATTACAATTAGTATTAACACTGGAATGATAGAGATGAAAGAGATGATGTGCAAATAGAGATACTGGGGTGCAAATGAGCAAAATAAATAATATGTGGATGAGGTAGTTGGGTGGGCTAATTTCAGATGGGCTGTGTACAGGTGCAGTGATCGGTAAGGTGCTCTGACAACTGATGCTTAAAGTTAGTGAGGGAGATAAGAGTCTCCAGCTTCAGAGATTTTTGCAATTCGTTCCAGTCATTGGTAGCAGAGAACTGGAAGGAATGGCGGCCAAAGGAGGTGTTGGCTTTGGGGATGGCCAGTGAGATATACCTGCTGGAGCGCATACTACGGGTGGGTGTTGCTATGGTGACCAATGAGCTAAGGTAAGGTGGGGATTTGCCTAGCAGTGATTTATAGATGGCCTGGAGCTAGTGGGTTTGGCGACGAATATGTAGTGAGGACCAGCCAACAAGACCGTACAGGTCACAGTGGTGGGTAGTATATGGGGCTTTGGTGACAAAACAGATGGCACTGTGATAGACTACATCCAATTTGCTGAGTAGAGTGTTGGAGGCTATTTTGTAAATGACATCGCCGAAGTCAAGGATCGGTAGGATAGTCAGTTTTACGAGGGCATGTTTGGCAGCATGAGTGAAGGAGGCTTTGTTGCGAAATAGGAAGCCGATTCTAGATTTAACTTTGGATTGGAGATGCTTAATGTGAGTCTGGAAGGAGAGTTTACAGTCTAACCAGACACCTAGGTATTTGTAATTGTCCACATACTCTAGGTCAGACCCATCGAGAGTAGTGATTCTAGTCGGGTGGGCGGTGCCAGCAGCGTTCGATTAAATAGCATGCATTTAGTTTTACTAGTGTTTAAGAGCAGTTGGAGGCTACAGAAGGAGTGTTGTATGGCATTGAAGCTCGTTTGGAGGTTTGTTAACACAGTGTCCAATGAAGGGCCAGATGTATACAAAATGGTGTCGTCTGCGTAGAGATGGATCTGAGAGTCACCAGCAGCAAGAGCTGGTTGCAGCGGAGGGTGCAGAGCTGGTGGCCGGGGTAGTGGTAGCCAGGTGGAAAGCATGGCCAGCCGTAGTGAAATGCTTGTTGAAATTCTCGATTATTGTAGATTTATCGGTGGTGATAGTGTTTCCTAGCCACAGTGCAGTGGGCAGCTGGGAGGAGGTGCTCTTATTTTCCATGGACTTTACAGTGTCCCAAAACTTTTTGTAGTTAGTGCTACAGGATGCACATTTCTGTTTGAAAAAGCTAGCCTTTGCTTTCCTAACTGCTTGTGTATATTGGTTCCTAACTTCCCTGAAAAGTTGCATATCGCGGGGGCTATTCGATGCTAATGCAGTATGCCACAGGATGTTTTTGTGCTGGTCAAGGGCAGTCAAGTATGAGGAGAAGCAGGGGCTATATCTGTTCTTAGTTCTGTATTTTTTGAATGGGGCATGTTTATTTAAGATTGAGAGGAAATTACTTTTAAAGAACAACCAGGCATCCTCTACTGACTGGTTCGAATCCAGGCTCTGTCGTTGCTGGCCGCGACCGGGAGACCCAGCGTCGTCCAGGGAAGGGGAGGGAATGGCCGGCAGGGATGAAGCTCAGTTGGTAGAGCATGGCGTTTGCAACGCCAGGGTTGTGGGTTCGCTTCCCACGGGGGGCCAGTATGAAAAATAAAAAAATAATGTATGCACTCACTAACTGTAAGTCGCTCTGGATAAGAGCGTCTGCTAAATTACATTTTTATGGACATTCATTATTGATATGGTCAGAGAGTTGCTGTGGATGCCTTACTGATTTACATGTTTTTATTTTTTATTTTTTATTTATTTGTATGCAATGGCTGTCAGTGTTTACATTTCCAATCGGATGTCTGTAAAGCCTATTGTATGTATCAATGCCAGTATTTATTTATATGTTTAATAAAAAATGGTTCACAAAAAAATTGCCTGTGCTCAATATGGTAATAATAGGACTGCATATTTGTTTGCTGAATATTTTATGTACCATCACATATTGTGTGCTAAAATTGAATGTAATACTCCGTCATCAGTGCTAATAACAGTAACTAAGCAACTGAGTTTTGTGAAAAATGAATATGTTGGAGTTCAGTTTGCAAGTTAAGAGATTTGTGTGAGGAAGTAGGTAAGGAACTAAAGTCTTCAATCATATCATCAGTATCTTTATCACTGTGAACATTCCACAGAATAGGCTATTCTAAACCATTATTGCCCAACACAATGATTGTCATTGCACTACATTGTCACTATATCAGTCAGTGAGTCACTCAGTGAGGAAGTATCTGTCTCCATCCCTCTCTCTGTCTCTCTCTCTCATCACTTGTTACTACACTGTCAGTGCCTATGGTCACTATATCAGTCCCTAAGGGGATTCGATTAAAGGCCCAGTGCAGTCAAAAACGTGACTTTCTTGTGTTTATATATATTTCCACACTATGAGGTTTAAATAATACTGTGAAATTGTGATAATGATGATAATGCCCTTTTAGTAAAATTTCAGCCTGTTGAGTGGGATGGAGTTTTGGCCTGGGTAAATTAGTTAATAGACCAATAAGAAAGAGTTCCAAACCTCTCTGCCAGTAACAGCTAGCTTTCAGTTTTCCCCTCCCCACTAGCAAAATTCTTGCTTGAGAAATTGCTCTTTGCTAACAACTATTTGTGTTTATTTTTGACCATTTTAATTGAGAAGAAAATGACAGTAAGGTACTTAACTGTTACCCAGAAATGTCGTTTTGGAACCTGACTGCCTCCCGGGCGTGAGCCAGGTGCCCAGTTTTGGCCGACAGCAAAGTCGGCTCAAAACAAAAGTGAGGTAGGTTAAGCACATCGAGTAATGAGTATAATTCATTATTTTTACATGCAGAAGTCTTTGCTTTTGACAAAATGGCTTTATCTGCCTTCCCACTGAAAACTAGTTTGAAAATGTTAACCTATATTTTATGGAAAAGAGATTGACAACATGACTGAGCTGTGCAGATTACTGTTCAATTTGAGAAGGCCATGAAGGCCTGATTCACGCAGTCTCTTCTGAACAGTTGATGTTGAGATGTCGTGGTTGGCTAATCAGCCCTGAGCTAGCCTTGAGCCAGGCCCATCTCCCGGCTATCTACCTCTCTGTCAACCGGACGGGACCTCCTAGTCTTGACACGGAGCCCCGCCGATCCAACACGACTGGTCTGCCGATGAAATGGTCTGATGTGGTTACAACAGGCTTCCCGTTACGATGTCAACCACGAAGATCCATCTGCTAGCCCCGGCCCGCTAGCACACGCTAGCCATGGCCTCTTGCTCGCTAGTGCTTTAGCAACCCCCGAACTACCTCCGAACTATCCTATTGCTGCTCACCGGACCTTATGATAACTCAGCTATACAGCTGATGCCTGTTGGACTGTTCCTTTTTACGGTACCGCATCCTGTTTATGTTTAGCCTCAGCCCAAACTTTGTCGCCATTACCAGCTGTTGTCTTAGCTCTCTTGAATAACACCTGTGATTGCTTTATGCCTCTCTCCCATGTCAATATGCCTTGCTTATTGCTGTTTCGGTTATTTCTTATTGTAATATTTCACTGTAGATCCCCCAGCCCAGCTAAACCTGCCTTCGATAGCTCCTTTGTCCCACCCCCCATACATGCGGAGACCGATTAAATCGGTGCCTCCAGTAATGCTATCTCTTTCATCGTTACCCAACGCTTAGGTTTACCTCCACTGTACTCATATCCTTCCGTATCCTTTTCTGTACATAATGCCCTGAATCTTTTCTACAACGCCCGGAAACCGGCCCCTCTTTTTCTCTGTACCCAACGCACTAGAAGACCAGTACTTAAAGCCTTTAGCCGTATCCTTATTCTACTCCTCCTCTGTTCCTCTGGTGATGTAGAGGTTAACCCAGGCCCTGTAGCCCCCAGTATCACTCCTACTCCCCAGGCGTTATCATTTGTTGACTTCTGTAATCGTAAAAGCCTTGGTTTCTTGCACGTTAATATCAGAAGCCTCCTTCTTAAGTTTGAGTTATTCACTGCGTTAGCACACTCCGCCAACCCTGATGTTCTAGCAGTGTCTGAATCCTGGCTTAGGAAGGCCACCAAAAATTCAGAAATGTCCATCCCCAACTACAACATTTTCCGTCTCGATAGAACTGCCAAAGGGGGTGGGGTTGCAATCTACTGTAGAGATAGTACGATAGAGCTCTGCAGGCTATCCAAATCTGTGCCCAAACAGTTTGAGCTCCTACTTCTAAAAATCCACCTTTCCAGAAATAAGTCTCTCACTGTTGCCGCTTGCTACAGACCCCCCTCAGCCCAGAGCTGTGCCCTGGACACCATATGTGAACTGATTGCCCCCCTTCTATCCTCAGAGTTCGTACTGCTTGGTGACCTAAACTGGGATATGCTTAACACCCCAGCCAACCTACAATCTAAACTAGATGCCCTCAATCTCACACAAATTATCAACGAACCTACCAGGTACAACAACCCTAAATCTATAAACATGGGCACCCTCATAGATATCATCCTGACAAATTTACCCTCTAAATACACCTCCGCTGTCTTCAACCAGGATCTCAGCGATCACTGCCTTATTGCCTGCGTCCGTAATGGGTCCGCGGTCAAACAACCACCCCTCATCACTGTCAAACGCTCCCTAAAACACTTTAGCGAGCAGGCCATTCTAATTGACCTGGCCCGGGTATCCTGGATGGATATTGACCTCATTCCATCAGTAGAGGATGCCTGGTTGTTCTTTAAAAGTGCTTTCCTCTCAATCTTAAATAAGCATGCCCAATTCAAAAAATTCAGAACTAAGAACAGATATAGCCCCTGGTTCTCCTCAGACTTGACTGCCCTTGACCAGCACAAAAACATCCTGTGGCATACTGCATTAGCATCGAACAGCCCCCGCGATGTGCAACTTTTTAGGGAAGTCAGGAACCAATATACACAATCAGTTAGGAAAGCAAAGGCTAGCTTTTTCAAACAGAAATTTGCAACCTGTAGCACTAACTCCAAAAAGTTTTGGGACACTGTAAAGTCCATGGAAAATAAGAGCACCTCCTCCCAACTGCCCACTGCACTGAGTCTAGGAAACACTGTCACCACCGATAAATCTCCAATAATCGAGAATTTCAACAAGCATTTTGCTACGGCTGGCCATGCTTTCCACCTGGCTACCACTACCCCGGCCACCAGCTCGGCACCCTCCGCTGCAACTTGCCCATGCCCCCCCTGCTTCTCCTTCACACAAATTCAGACAGCTGATGTTCTGAAAGAGCTGAAAAATGTGGACCCCTACAAATCAGCTGGGCTAGACAATGTGGACCCTTTCTTTCTAAAATTAGCCGCCGAAATTGTCGCAACCCCTATTACTAGCCTGTTCAACCTCTCTTTCGTAACGTCTGAGATCCCCAGAGATTAGAAAGCTGCCACGGTCATCCCCCTCTTCAAAGGGGGTGACACTCTAGATCCAAACTGTTACAGACCTATATCCATCCTGCCCTGCCTTTCGAAAGTTTTTGAAAGCCAAGTCAACAAACAGATCACCGACCATTTCGAATCCCACCGTACCTTCTCCGCTATGCAATCCGGTTTCCGAGCTGGTCATGGGTGCACCTCAGCCACGCTCAAGGTCCTAAACAATATTATAAACGCGATCGATAAAAGACAGTACTGCGCAGCCGTCTTCATCGACCTGGCCAAGGCTTTCGACTCTGTCAACCACCGCATTCTTATTGGTAGACTAAATAGCCTTGGTTTCTCTAATGACTGCCTTGCCTGGTTCACCAACTACTTCTCAGATAGAATTCAATGTGTCAAATCGGAGGGCCTGTTGTCTGGACCTCTGGCCGTCTCTATGGGGGTGCCACAGGGTTCAATTCTCGGGCCGACTCTATTCACTGTGTATATCAATGATGTCGCTCTTGCTGCTGGTGATGCTCGGATCCACCTTTATGCGGACGACACCATTTTGTAAACATCTGGCCCTTCATTGGACACTGTGTTAACAAACCTCCAAACGAGCTTCAATGCCATACAACACTCCTTCCGTAGCCTCCAACTGCTCTTAAACACTAGTAAAACTAAATGCATGCTCTTCAACCGAACGCTGCTTGCACCCGCCCACCCGACTAGAATCACTACTCTCGGCGGGTCTGACCTAGAGTATGTGGACAACTACAAATACCTAGGTGTCTGGTTAGACTGTAAACTCTCCTTCCAGACTCACATTAAGCATCTCCAATCAAAAGTTAGATCTAGAATTGGCTTCCTATTTCGCAACAAAGCCTCCTTCACTCATGCTGCCAAACATGCCCTCGTAAAACTGACTATCCTACCGATCCTTGACTTCGGCGATGTCATTTACAAATTAGCCTCCAACACTCTACTCAGCAAATTGGATGTAGTCTATCACAGTGCCATCCGTTTTGTCACCAAAGCCCCATATACTACCCACCATTGTGACCTGTACGCTCTTGTTAGCTGGCCCTCACTACATATTTGTCGCCAAACCCACCGGCTCCAGGTCATCTATAAATCACTGCTAAGCAAATCCCCATCTTATCTTAGCTCACTGGTCACCATAGCAACACCCACCAGTAGTCTGCGCTCCAGCAGGTATATCTCACTGGTCATCCCCAAAGCCAACACCTCCTTTGGCCGCCATTCCTTCCAGTTATCTGCTGCCAATGACTGGAACGAACTGCAAAAATCTCTGAAGCTGGAGACTCTTATCTCCCTCACTAACTTTAAGCGTCAGTTGTCAGAGCAGCATACCGATCACTGCACCTGTACATAGCCCATCTGAAATTAGCCCACCCAACTACCTCATCCCCTTATTGTTATTTATTTTGCTAATTTGCACCCCAGTATCTCTATTTGCACATAATCTTTTGCACATCTATCATTCCAGTGTTAATACGAAATTGTAACCATTTTGCACTATGGCCTATTTATTGCCTTACCTCCATAACTTACTACATTCGCACACACTGTATATATATGTTCTGTTTGTATTTTTGACTTGATGTTTTGTTTACCCCATATGTAACTCTGTGTTTTTTGTTTTTTTTATCGCACTGCTTTGCTTTATCTTGGCCAGGTCACAGTTGTAAATGAGAACTTGTTCTCAACTGGCTTACCTGGTTAAATAAAGGTGAAATAAAAATTAATAAAAAATGTGTCTGTTACTTGAACTCTGTGAAGCATTTAAAACTCAGCAAAAAAAGAAACGTCCTCTCACTATCAACTGCATTTATTTTCAGCAAACCTTAACATGTGTAATTATTTGTATGAATATAACAAGATTCCACAACTGAGACATAAACTGAACAAGTTCAACAGACGTGTGACTAACAGAAATTGAATACTGTGTCCCTGAACAAAAGGGGGGTCAAAATCAAAAGTAACAGTCAGTATCTGGTGTGGCCACCAGCTGCATTAAGTACTGCAGTGCATCTCCTCCTCATGGACTGCACCAGATTTGCCAGTTCTTGCTGTGAGATGTTACCCCACTCTTCCACCAAGGCACCTGCAAGTTCCCAGACATTTCTGGGGGGAATGGCCCTAGCCCTCACCCTCCGATCCAACAGGTCCCAGACGTGCTCAATGGGATTGAGATCCGGGCTCTTCGCTGGACATGGCAGAACACTGACATTCCTATCTTGCAGGAAATCACGCACAGAACGAGTAGTATGGCTGGTGGCATTGTCATGCTGGAGGGTCATGTCAGGATGAGCCTGCAGGAAGGGTACCACATGAGGGAGGAGGATGTCTTCCCTGTAACGCACAGCGTTGAGATTGCCTGCAATGACAACAAGCTCAGTCCGATGATGCTGTGACACACCGCCCCAGACCATGACGGACCCTCTACCTCCAAATCGATCCCACTCCAGAGTACAGGCCTCGGTGTAATGCTCATTCCTTTGACGATAAATGCTAATCCGACCATCACCCCTGGTGAAACAAAACCGCGACTCGTCAGTGAATAGCACTTTTTGGTCCAGCGACGGTGGGTTTGTGCCCATAGGCGACGTTGTTGCCGGTGATGTCTACCTTACAACAGGCCTACAAGCCCTCAGTCCAGCCTCTCTCAGCCTATTTCGGACAGTCTGAGCACTGATGGAGGGATTGTGCGTTCCTGGTGTAACTCGGGCAGTTGTAGTTGCCATCCTGTACCTGTCCCGCAGGTGTGATGTTCGGATGTACCGATCCTGTGCAGGTGTTGTTACACGTGGTCTGCCACTGCGAGGATGATCAGCTGTCCGTCCTGCCTCCCTGTAGCGCTGTCTTAGGCGTCTCACAGTACGGACATTGCAATTTATTGCCCTGGCCACATCTGCAGTCCTCATGACTTCTTGCAGCATGCCTAAGGCACGTTCACGCAGATGAGCAGGGACCCTGGGCATCTTTCTTTTGGTGTTTTTCAGAGTCAGTAGAAAGGCCTCTTTAGTGTCCTAAGTTTTCATAACTGTGACCTTAATTGCCTACCGTCTGTAAGCTGTTAGTGTCTTAACGACCGTTCCACAGGTGCATGTTCATTAATTGTTTATTTCATTGAACAAGCATGGGAAACAGTGTTTCAACACTTTACAATGAAGATCTGTGAAGTTATTCGGATTTTTCCGAATTATCTTTGAAAGACAGGGTCCAGAAAAAGGGACATTTCCTTTTTTGCTGAGTTTATTTGGGCTGCAATCTGAGGTGCAGTTAACTCTAATGAATTTATTCGCACATGCAAGTCAGTGCCAGGTAATCTCAACAGAGTGGAATTATATGTATATATTTTATTGTAAATGTAGGTAAATCAACCTATCAAGTGAGAGAGAGGCATGGTCCTGTTCTTGTTCCTCCTCTCTCATTGGGCAGTGAGGGAGTTTGAAATGACAGGAGGGGTCTGGCGCAGGGGTGTGAATGTTTTCTGGGTTTACTTTAGAAACTCTTCAGTTGGTACTAATCCATATCAGTCCACTAGGACTTGCTGCAGTATATAAGTAAGTATATAGGATTTAGAAAAGCAGTGGACCATGTGAGAGAGCTCTTGACCCTCTCTGACCTGTTATTGTAAAAGAGAATGTCTTTATTTAACAAATGTAACTAAACCCTTGTTATGTGGCAATTCGGTAGAACTCCAACCAGTCATCCAGGATATTGCATACTCTCCTCTGAAGACTCAAATCAAATCAACTTTTATTTGTCACATGCGCCGAATACAACAGTGAAATGCTTACTTACAAGCCCTTAACCAACAATGCAGTTTTAAGAAAAAGACGACAGCTCAAATAAGCAAAGAGAAACGACAGTCCATCATTACTTTAAGACATGAAGGTCAGTCAATACGGAACATTTCAAGAACTTTGAAAGTTTCTTCAAGTGCAGTCGCAAAAACCATCAAGCGCTATGATGAAACTGGCTCTCATGAGGACCGCCACAGGAATGGAAGACCCCGAGTTAACTCTGCTGCAGAGGATAAGTTCATTAGAGTTACCAGCCTCAGAAATTGCAGCCCAAATAAATGCTTCACAGAGTTCAAGTAACAGACACATCTCAACATCAACTGTTCAGAGGAGACTGTGTGAATCAGGCCTTCATGGTCGAATTGCTGCAAAGAAACCACTACTAAAGGACACCAATAAGAAGAAGAGACCTGCTTGGGCCAAGAAACATGCGCAATGGACATTAGACTGGTTGAAATGTGTCCTTTGGTTTGGAGTCCAAATTTGAGATTTTGGCTTCCAACTGCCGTGTCTTTGTGAGACGCGGTGTGGGTGAACGGATGATCTCCGCATGTGTATTTCCCACCGTAAAGCATGGAGGAGGAGGTGTTATGGTCAGGGGTGCTTTGCTGGTGACACTGTCTATGATTTATTTAGAATTCAAGGCACACTTAACCAGCATGGCTACCACAGCATTCTACAGCGATACGCCATTCCATCTGGTTTGGGCTTAGTGGGACTATCATTTGTTTTTCAACAGGACAATGACCCAACACACCTCCAGGCTGTGTAAGGGCTATTTTACCAAGAAGGAGCGTGATGGAGTGCTGCATCAGATGACCTGGCTTCCACAATCCCCTGACCTCAACCCAATTGAGATGGTTTGGCATGAGTCGGACCGCAGAGTGAAGGAAAAGCAGCCAACAAGTGCTCAGCATATGTGGGAACTCCTTCAAGACTGTTGGAAAAGCATTCCAGGTGAAGGTGGTTGAGAGAATGCCAAGAGTGTGTAAAGCTGTCATCAAGGTAAAGGGTGGCTATTGATTTGTTTAACCCTTTTTTGTTTACTACATGATTCCATATGTGTTATTTCATAGTTTTGATGTCTTCACTACTATTCTACAATGTAAAAAATAGTAAAAATAAAGAAAAACCCTTGAATGAGTAGGTATGTCCAAACTTTTGACTGGTAGTGCACATGTAGGTAGGGGTAAAGTGACTGCATAGATAATTGAGAATAAACAGCGAGTAGCAGCAGCAGACATGGTTCTTCCAGCTTCTCCACCTCCCGGGCCATCTGTAGGACCTCACTGGAACGCACTGATACCTTACACAGAAGGATTCACATTGGGTGAATTTCTTTACCTGAAATAACTATTTTTTCCCCCTTTTAATTGTTAAAGTCTCCTACAAATTTGAGTGCCTTCTTGCAATCTCCAATCTGACCCTGGGGCCTCTGAGTCTTCTGGTGTTTCTTAACCAGGGAGAGCGCCTGAGCAGCCAGAGAGGTCAATAGCATCCCCTCCGTTGGCAGACAGGCCTACGACACAACCATAACCCACATGATTCAACAATCAGTTTTGGCCATCTTCAACCATTCACCAATCAGATCAACAGACATATTTAACACATTACATTTAAAAAGAGCTCTACTGTATATCTAACAGATGTGTTGTGTTCTCAAACTTTAGTTGGGGTGATGTTGGATGGCAGGGGAGACGGTGGCAGCTGGACACTCATTCTGACTCCTAAAGCTGAGGATGGCACAGGTACCACTCAATAGCCGCACTGAGATCTGATCCGACACCTGGCAAGACACATAGTAAAAATACTCAAAAGTGGGGACTGCCTCTTCGTTTAACCCTAGCTTAACCATAATTAAACCACAAGGTACCCACCGGACACAAACTGGTTGAATCAATGTTGTTTCCATATAATTTCAACAAAAACATTCAATGGGATGATGTTTAATCAACGTGGAAAACTGATTGGATTTGAGAAACGTAATCAACGTAAAGGCATTTCTTAAATGTTTGTATTTTTCACCTACCTTTTAACCTAAATCCAATGACATGGTTCAAATTCTTGTTGATTTTACATTGAATTCACGTTAGTTGACAACTGGATCAAATGTAAATCTCTAGATGTTGGACTGTCGTCTGTGTCCAGTAGGTAGATTCCTAACTGACACTCCTCACCTCTCAATTGTGATAGCTGATGAAATATTCAATAAATACTTCATGATTTTCATTTCTCTATTAAAAGTTATTATTACAATAGAGACAATAACCCACTTTAGAACTGAAATGGGCCTTACATCAGCCATTATGTAATTGGAGTATCATAGGTTTGTCAGAGGCAGAGTATCGGGTTGGGACCGGTGGGTCACCCGTCAAGCCCCACATCCCCTGCTTTGTTCCAATCCCCTTCTCTGGTCCACACACACACACACACACACACACACACACACACACACACACACACTCAGATCTCCCAGAGACTCTCATATGACTGGGCTGCCCAGCAACTTACTCTTTTTGACTGGGCTTGTCAGTGAAGGGCCTTATAGAGCCAAGGATTACAGAGATTAGATGTCAACTATACTGGGCTGATGGTTTACTCTCTGTTATGGTTACCTTTAGGTTAGGTGAGGTCAGATTAAAGAGACTACAGGACAAAAAGTAGCACATTTACATAGATTTGTGGAATTTCAGTTTACTTCCGGAATTGACTGAACTTTAAAATTGACCCCAACCCTGCTCCTCATCTTCTCCTTCACTCCAGCCTGCCAGGTCCATTCCTTAGTGACAGCTCCATCTTGTTCACACATCAGCCCACCACTCTGATCCCACATGGCAGTAACTGTCCCACTGTGGACAAAAAGAAAGGTAGGGATGTCATAGCAGGTCACAATACGCTCCATTTATTTCTGCTTTACTCTATGTTCCTTGACATTCAGTGGCACAGCATTTTTTTGTCACGAGTAATGGCACAATAAGCAATACAATGCCTACTGGCTACTGACATCAGGCTGTGGTGACATTCAAGATCCTGTCAAGTTATCTATGTTTTGTCCCTAAACTTTAGTGATCCACTGATCCACCTTACCTGAACCGGGAGAGTAGCTCAGCGTTATTCATTCATTATTACAAACTGGTCCTTCGAGCCAGATACAATACATGACCAAAGGTATATGGACTCCTGCTCGTCGAACATCTCATTCCAAAATCATGGGCATTAATATAGAGTTGGTCCCCCCTTTGCTGCTATAACAGCCTCCACTCTTCTGGGAAGGCTTTCCACTAGATGTTGGAACATTGCTGCGGGGACTTGCTTCCAGTCAGCCACAAGAGCATTAGTGAGGTCGGGCACTGATGTTGGGCGATTAGATCTGGCTCGCAGTCGGCATTCCAATTCATCCCAAAGGTGTTCGATGGGGTTGAGGTCAGGGCACTGTGCAGTCCAGTCAAGTTCTTCCACACCGATCTGAACAAACCATTTCTGTATGGACCTCACATTGTCATGCTGAAACAAGAAAGGGCCTTCTCCAAACTGTTGCCACAAAGTTGGAAGCACAGAATCGTCTAGAATGTAATTATATGCTGTAGCGTTAAGATTTCCCTTCACTGGAACGAAGGGGCCTAGCCGAACCATGAAAAACAGCCCCAGACCATTATTCCTCCTCCACCAATCTTTACAGTTGGCACTATGCATTCGGGCAGGTAGCGTTCTCCTGGCATCCACCATACCAAGATTCGTCCGTCAGACTGCCAGATGGTGAAGCGTGATTCATCACTCCAGAGAACGCGTTTCCACTGCTCCAGAGTCCAATGGCGGCGAACTTTACTCCACTCCAGCCAATGCTTGGCATTGCACATGGTGATCTTAGGCTTGTGTGCGGCTGCTCGGCCATGGAAACCCATTTCATGAAGCTCCTGACGAACAGCTCTTGTGCTGACGTTGCTTCCAGAGGCAGTTTGGAACTCGGTAGTGAGTGTTGCAACTGAGGACAGACGGTTTTTACGCGCTGCGCACTTCAGCACTCAGCGGTCCCGTTCTGTGAGCTTCTGTGGCCTACCACTTCACAGCTGAGCCGTTGATGCTTCTAGACATTGCCAATTCATAATAACAGCACTTACAGTTGACCGGGGCAGCTCTAGCAGGGCAGAGATTTAACTTGTTGAAAAGGTGGCATAGCTGTGTGGTCGATTTTACACACCTATCAGCAACAGGTGTTGCTGAAATAATCTTATCCACTAATTTGAAGGGGTGTCCACATACTTTTGTATATATAGTGTTTACGGTATGCTGTTATTAGTGAACCTACTGTATCTTTAATGACATTTTATTTTTTTAAACTTTATAGTTTGAAAAATCTGTGAAGTCTTTAACCATTTAGCATGTCGTTACCTGAGTGGGTGTGTGATGGTGCCTCTTCCCACTGCAGTGATCCTGGCCAGTATAACAAGGCTGAGGTGGCCACTGAACACCTTGGTATAGAACCCTCCACAGGGCAGACCAGAGTGGCTCTGGCACACTGCTACATGACCAGACGGGTAGCTGGCTACGTGAACATATTTAGATTTAGATATCAGAGATTTAGACATTAAGGTTGCATTTAATTTCAGGAAGATGTTCCCTCCCCACTGCCCTGATTCATTGTCTTCACAGATCTTCAGACAACTGTCATATTGGTTTAACATACCCAGTGCTGTCAGATCTGTGAAGGTTAGTGAATGAAGGCAGTGGCTAGGAAACATCCTGGAATGAAACACAGCCCTAGTTGGGAAAGCATCTTATATGAAGGAGGAGCCATCGTTGATCCTGTAGGGTAGTTTCTGCTGTGGTGGTTCCTGGTCCTTGTTCATCTCTGGTATTTGAGGCATTCCATTCCACAGTGAACGCCAGGCCATCCCTCCTGCTCCTCCTCCCCCTCCTCCTCCTCCTCCTCCCCTTCCTTCTCCTCCTTCTCCTCCTAATTTGATGTCTCCATAGTGGCGGAGGATGGGTGGTTTGTTTAGGCCATTCTCTGCTTGGTTGTCTGCCATTTTCTGTATTAAATGAAGTCAAACTTCATGAGAAAGAGCACCACCTGACTCAGAGTGAAGTGAGAGGTCACACACATGTAAAGTGACACATTCAAAGTAATTGAAACAGCAACTATGGGAAATGTGGGTATGTTGTGTCGCAGGCAAAGGTGTAGAAATAGATAGAATAGAGTAGAATTGAATAGAATAGAATATAAGTCCATACATGGGGATCCTAGCCAACTGTCGCCTCTCAACCACCCACTGATACAGGCTAGTCCACTGAGGCTCCTCACAGGTTGGTTCCTTTGACTGGACAATCCAACCTGCATGGACAACATGCACAAACAATACAGTACAACTTTATTGTCCACGTTACAGCAAACAACGGAAATGTAGATATCACACACACACAGTTGAGAGGTCAAGCTGTAGTGCAGCGCCCCTGGATAGAGAGCATGTTGTGAGGTTAAGTGGCTTGCTGAAGGGCACAACATGGGTACATTACATGTACTATACATGTACATCTACCACTCACTCAGCTATAATATATATTCATATATTTCACTTAGCAAATTGCTTTCATCCAAAGTTAATTACAGTACAGTAAGTGCATACATTTGGGATCCCTGCAGGAATTGAACCCGGGACCTTGGGGTTGGGTTCCAGCTGTGACTCAGTTTGGTACAGCGGATACAGCTAGGGCAGCACTGCTAATGGTCTATACTAGGAACATTGACTGCGTAGAGCGAGGAGTAATACAGTGTAAGGTGTGTGATAATGTCATACCTTGTTCTTCACTGGTTTTTGAAGAGATGGAGAAACTTCTCGTACTGGGTGCATGAGCTGGAGGGAAATCCTTCAAAAACACGACAGCTTTATGGGAATGGTATCTTAGATACAGAAAACAGATAATGTATTCAGGGCCTGGCGCCACAACAAATCAGTTGGACAGGCATTTGATTTCCATAGGGGGGCACGTTTTTTTCACAGAAGCGCCTGCACAATTTTTAAAAAATTGGTTTTTATAGTAAAAACATGTAATTTAACTGTAAATGTATTACCTTTTAATAGGACGTGAACTCAACCAGTCATGATGTTTTCATCTGATTGTCATACAAATCACTTCAAAAAGTAGGTTACCTTCGCACGTTCATCCAAAATAATTCCAGCTTCCGAACAGTTCATTGTGCACCCGCCAACTTTCGTCCATTTCGCCAGTGACTGAAACTATCTCACTAGGGCTAAGTGACCATTTAGAAATAGATGCAGGGCCGGCATTTTGGGTGAGCCTTATGGGACCTGGCCCGCCCTAACGTACTTCATAAAAATATTTAAATATTGATAATGTATTTGACCGAGGCGCACAACGACAGAAAGACGCATCAATCTCAGATAAATTATCAGAGCGAGCGAAACCGCACCCCTCTGTCTTTCAATACAGCAGTGTTTCCCAACCCTGGTCCTTGAGTGCCCCCAACAGTACACATTTTCGTTGTAGCCCTGGACAAACACACCTCATTCAGCTCATTGAGGGCTTGGTGATTAGTTGAATCAGGTGTGCTTGTCCAGGGTTACAATAAAAAAAAAAGTACTGTTGGGGGTACTCGATGACCAGGGTTGGGAAACACTGCTATACAGTATGTAGCCCATGTATCTGATGCTGTCTGGCCTAAGATGCAAGGAGGTAAAGTAGGCCCTGCATGAATTCTAAATGGTATTTCTAACGCCGGCCATGCATGTATTTCTAAATGATCACTTAAAGGGCTAACCGGGACCTTTGAGTTAAGCATTGATTCATTGTCTGAGTAATAACCATAATACCCCAGGTGAGTGTGTGTCGGAATTATTGAAGAGAGAAAGTCACAGGGCACTGATTAACTGATTAACACTTTATAGACACACCTGTGGCCTGTAGTGCTAGCAATCTCTCCTGTAAACCAACCTAGCCCGAACGAAATGCAAGTAAGCATTTCATTGGACAGTGTGTACCGTCTGTATCCTGTAGCCTACATATGACTAATTGAAACTTGAAAAACGTAAAACTAGCCCCTCCCTCACCCTGGTAACCAAATAGGCCTTGTGTTAAGGTCTTAAAAGGTCAGATAATGCAGTGAGTGATGAGTTCATGTTGAGGGTTTACTAACCTTTGTGTAAATGGGAAACTGATGCTCTCTTGGTAGATTCGATTCTTGAGGGTGTCTCGCAGACCCATTTTCCAGCCTGGAATATTTGAAAGGTTTTGTTTTAGTCTTTCTCTTTCCCGTCATTTGCCGAAGAGTGTCATCAGAAGTTCATGCAGCCCTTCGATTTGCGAGGTTTCCCGCCATCATCACTCCCACCGCCAACACCTAACTGGCAAGATGGTTTGACGTACTCCTTCCATGAGTAATTCAGAACGTTAACGAGCCTGTGTGGAATACATACCTCCTCGTTCCTCTGGTACTGTAGAAGCAAACTCGCCACATGCTTGTTTGTATCCATTGGGTTCATGTCATCCAGCCAGTCCACTGGCACGGCTGGCACGGTTGGCATGGTGGCGGCCTCCAGATTCCTCCCACCACCCATGTTCATTGCTCCGTTAACAGCGGGGAGGTATCAGGTTTTATTTTGCACTTTGTGTGCATTTTCGTCAGTTTGTCATTTTTTTTACTTTGATACCTCATCCTTATCCTCAACACACTCACACACATAGCAAAGGCTATCAATAAATGTAAAGAATAGAAAATATAGAAATGCAAAAAAATTACAATAATTGTATTAACCATAGAGCAACAACAACAACAAAAACAGACTTAATACTCTAAATGCATTAGCCATAAATACCTACTTTGGATAAAGGATATACCTTTTGATTGTTGCCAAAAGTGCACCAGCATTTGCAGTGGTGGAAAAAGTAGGCCTGCCCAATTTTCATACTTGAGTAAAAGTAAAGATATGTTAATAGAAAATGACTCAAGTAAAATTAAAAGTAATCCAGTAAAATACTACTTGAGTAAAATTCTAAAAGTATTTGGTTTTAAATATACTTATGTATAAAACCAAATGTAATTGCAAAAATATACTTAAGTATAAAAAATAAAGTAAAAGTATAAATCATTTCAAATTCCTTATATTAAGCAAACCAGACAGCAGGATTTTCTAGTTTATTTTATTTTACGCTTGCGCCAAGTCAAGGTATACGGGGGGAATGCGCACGGTGGAGGTAGGGTCTGGACTTTCCACCGTGGTTGCACCAACGGAAATAGATAGACACCTACCCTGTCACTCTCGCTACCACCCCGTGAGAACCCTCTGCGGCCATGAAAAGGTGGGGTCGTGTAGTGCGAGCCAGGGAAGACCCAACACAACAGGAAATCAGGGGACTCAATAATATAAAAAGTATCCTATGGGTCTCCTGCATAATCATTGTGACTGGTGCTGTAATCTCCCTAACAAAACCTGACCCTAATGGTCGACTGTCAAGTGCTTTGATGGGCAATGGAATGGGTAGGGGAACCAATGTAATACATAACCTATCAGCTAAAGACCTGTCCATAAAGTTCCCAGCTGCGCCTGATTCGACCAGCGCCTTACACTGGGGAACTACCGTGTGCTCAGGGAAGTTGACGTGTATGGTGAAGTGCGAAGCAGAGGTCTCTGATCGAGTGTGGGTTTGCACTACCTGGGGTGACGCGAGAGTGCCCTGCCTTCCGCCTCCAGACCCAGAAGAACTCTGACAACAGTGTGCAGCAGAATGTCCTCTCTTGCCACAAGAGTGACACTGGATCTGTCATCCTCCGTTCTCCCGGATCGCTGCACCACCCAGCTCCATCGGAACGTAATCCGGGTTGCAGGGGGATGATACGGGCAGGCCCCTTCCAAGATGTCCTCTGGAAGCCAGCAGGTTGTCCACCAGCTGGATACCACGCAGGCTGCACCGGAAGTGGTCGATGAGGGCCCGCTCGTTCCACCCGGACCCCGCCACTAGAGTTCTAAACTCCAGGGAAAAGTATTGCGCGGTCTTCCTCCCCTGCCTCAGATGGACCAGGCGCTCGCTGGCCTCTCTTCCTTCAGGAGGATGATCGAAGACTGCCCGGAAGAGGCGAGCAAACGCCCCGTAGTTGTCCAACGCATCTCCTCCTTCACTCCAGACTGTGTTGGCCCACTCCAGGGCTTTCCCAGAGAGGCAGGAGACGAGGGCGGACACCTTCTCCCGCTCCGAGGGAGCCGGTGGAAAAATAGAGGTCCAGCTGCAGGAGGAATCCCTGGCAGCGGGCCGCTGTCCCGTCGTACTCCCTCGGTCGGGATAGGTGAATCCCTCTGGGTGCTGGGATCCGGTTGGGTCCTCTCCTCTCCAGGCGTTGGACGACCTGGAGAACCCGATCCATCGCTTCGCCCAAGATGGCTAGCATGTTGGCATGCTCCCGGACCTGCTCCACGACTCCAGGCATATTCCCGTTTCCTGCTGACTCCATGCTGTTGGGTGTGTGATTCTGTGGCGGGTGATTTAGAAGGAGTCAGGCGCAGGAGGGTAAATCACAGAATAAATTGTTTATTCCGTCAGAACAGCGGGACGCAGCAATGCGTAAAACACTCCAGTGCGGAAATACGGCGCACTGGAGAAAACAAGGCACACGGGCGACTATCCCAGCAATACAAAACAATATAGCTCCACTGAGCTAATGTAACCTCCACAATAAACAATCACACACAAAGACAAGGGGGGCAGAGGGAATACTTATACAGGTACTGATGAGGGGATATGAACTGATGAGGGGATATGAACCAGGTGTGTGTAATAAACAAGACAAAACAAATTGAATGATGAGATGAGGAGCGGCAGTGGCTGGGAAGGCCGGTGACGACGAACACCAAAGCCTGCCCGAACAAGGAGAGGAGGCAGCTTCGGAGGAAGTCGTGACAAAAATATCACAGTCGACTGCAGGTACTGCACTTTTACTGTAGTTTCAAAACTGCAATCTTTTTTTGTAAGGGTCAAAATGTAACAAGTACTTTTAGGTGTCAGGGAAAATGTATGGAGTAGAAAGTACATACTTTTCTTTAGGAATGTAGTGGAGTAAAAGTAAAAGTTGTCCAAAATATAAACAGTAAATAACGTAAAGTACAGATACCCCAAAATAACTATGTAGCCATGCAGTCAAATGACCTAGTCGCCTCATGGGTGGACTGTTATTCATATTTTTCTTTATTTCATAATTAATTTAAAAAAAAATTTTAAACCTGCCAAAAATCCAGTGTTTCTATGTCAAACGGTTTTGCTATATTTCAGTCTTCTGTGATGTATATAAAGTGTAGTATTGGGATGCAAACTCAAAATTGAATACATTTGAACTCTATATATGACATGGTAAAGGTATCTTATTTTCTTTAAACCCATAACCATGTGTGTGAGGTGTATATTTGTCATGCATCAGTGTGTAGCGGTAGGACGGAGTCAGGCGCAGGACACAGAACTTAGTCAACGACGTACTTTACTTGTCAAGAGTAAATAACATATCTTCCACGCAGGGAAGAAAATACCGACTAACATGTCAATGACAACAAAACAACGAACAATCACGCACAACACCATGAGGGAACCAGAGGGTAAAAAAGGGAAACAAATTATCGTAATTGGAACCAGGTGTGTGCAAATTAGACAAAACAAGTAGAACACAGAAACATAGATCGGTGGCAGCTAGTACTCCGGTGACGACGAACGCCGAAGCCTGCCCGAGCAAGGAGGAGGAGCAGCCTCGGCTGAATTTGTGACAATACTTTTGTTTCAAAAAAAGATTCCGGCAGGGCAGGCGAAGGGGCAGGTTTCGAGTCGAGAGCCAGACCCGGTCCCCCGGTGCATACACCGGGGCCTCACTGCGGTGGCGGTCGGCGCTCACCTTCTGTCTCCTGATAGCCCATTGCAGGCGTACATGGGCAGCGTTCCAGGTCTCCTCCGAGCGCCGAAACCATTCATCCACCGCAGTGCCTCGATCTGGCTCTGATGCCATGGTGCATTTGAGTCGCCTTACTTTTACAGAAGGCGAGAACCAAATCGGCATATTCGGGAGGAATGTGCATAGTGGAGACCTGGTTTGGACTCTCCACCGTAGTTGCACCTACGGAAACACCTACACACACCTCCCCGAGCACTGACGGGACCATCCCTTGAGAGCCCTCTGTTGCCACAAAATATTGGGGTCATGAGAGGCTAACCAGGGAAGCCCCAACACCACGGGAAACGCAAGAGAATTGATCAGGAAGAGACTAATTCTCTCCTCATGACCCTCCTGCGTTTTCATCCAGAGTGGAGCTGTGACCTCCCTAATCAGGCCTGACCCTAAAGGGCGACTATCTAAAATACAACATGTATAGGGAAGGGCACATCAACAGGCACAATAGGGGTCCCTAATCTATGTGCAAATAGACGGTCCATAAAATTCCCAGCTGCGCCTGAATCTACGAGTGCCTTATGCTGGGGAAAACTCAG
Organism: Coregonus clupeaformis; assembly: GCF_020615455.1. Lineage (NCBI taxonomy): Eukaryota > Metazoa > Chordata > Actinopteri > Salmoniformes > Salmonidae > Coregonus > Coregonus clupeaformis. The sequence continues at coordinate 51,129,813 of NC_059202.1, read as the reverse complement.
GAAATTCTACGTAAACACACATGTGCGCAACAGGGAGCTCTGGGTGAGTCGGGTGCCTACTCCCTGGGATGGTCCACCAGTGCCCTGCCTGCTGCCTCGACTCCCTGAAGACCATTTCCAGCACTGACCAGCAGTGTGTCCTCTGCGGCCACAGTTGGTGCAGGAAACAGCCCCCCTTCCGGTCACCCTTTGATCAGCACCTCCGAGCTCCATCGGTATAGGGTCGGAAGTGCTGGGGAATGGACTGGACGGACCCTGATCCGGACATCCGCGGGTAGCCAACAGGTTATCCAGTCGTATCGATAAATCCACCAGCTGGTCCAGGTTAAGGGTGGTGTCCCTGCAGGCCAGCTCCCGACGAACGTCCTCCCGTAGGCTGCATCGGTAATGGTCGATCAGGGCCCTCTCATTCTATCCCGCGCTGGCTGCCAAGGTCCTGAAGTCCAGTGCAAAGTCCTGTGCGCTCCTCTTCCCCTGTGTTACGTGTGACGTGTTTTTCTATCTCCCCATTTTCCTGTGTAGTATGTTTGTGTGTTCTGGGCATTACAGGTGTGCTGAGTTGCGGCTGACGATGGTGGGCGTGGCTTCGGTCCGCAGTCCTGGCAGCTGTAGCTGATTGATGAGAGTATACCTGTTTGCCGTGTGAGCTCGAAGAGAGGGGGAGAGAAAACTTGTTGTTTGGCTTTTTGGGTATTTGTTTGTGTTCCAGCCTGTCCTCCTGATGTACTCCACCCTACCTAGGTCCTGGAGAAGGGAAAGGTAGATCTTCCCATGGGTGTACATTCCCACGTAGATAACCCATTGTTTTACACACTAGGTTAGCCGGGCGGGTGTCACCCCTGTACTTTTTGGTAAACAGGCAGGAAAGTGGGTTAGGGTTAGAGTGTGATAGGAAGGTTTAGGTGTGTAGAAGAGGAGGGACATTTTCTTTATGGGTGTTGTATATTTTGTTTAAGTACATTACTAAACGTCCCCCGAGGGCTAACCTTGAGATCTGGTTGTTGTCTGGTTATTTTAGTTCATTACACCCCACATTTCTTCCCCAGCCATCTAGTTTACCTTGTGTGCGCAGGCACAGGCATTTACGTCTCCTCCTCAGACGAACTACACCCGAGGGGAGAACGTAACACCTGTCTGAAGTGGAACAACCGTTCCCCCGCCGCTCTCCCTCTCTTCATAGCGCACCGATGCCGCGTCTATTCCTCCCCACTCAACGTTGGCCCCTCGAGCGCTTTCCCCGACAGACAGGAGATGAAGGCGGACACGCTCTCGTATCCCGAGGGAGCCGGGTGGACGGTTGCCAGGTAGAGCTCCACCTGGAGCAGAAACCCCTGGCACCCGGCAGCTGTTCCATCATATGCCCTCGGGAGCGAGAGCCGAATCCCACTGGATCCAGGTGGTGAAGGGGTGGACAACGGTGTGGGGTGAATTGAGGTGTTGGGGTGAATTGTAGTGGAAGGAGGTGTAGAAAACCCCCTCTCTCCCATCGCTCCATAGTCTGTACCACTCGATCCATGGCTGTGCCAAGAGTCTGTAGCATGGTCGAGTGCTGCTGGATGCATTCCTCCACTGATCCTGGAGGAATGGATGTACCTGCTGACTCCATAATGGTGCGTGATTCTGTCATGCGTCAGTGTGTAGCGGTAGGACGGAGTCAGGCGCAGGACACAGAACTTAGTCAACTACGTACTTTACTTGTCAAGAGTAAATAACATATCTTCCACACAGGGAAGAAAATACCGACTAACATGTCAATGACAACAAAACAACGAACAATCACGCACAACACCATGAGGGAACCAGAGGGTAAAATAGGGAAACAAATTATCGTGATTGGAACCAGGTGTGTGCAAATTAGACAAAACAAGTAGAAAACAGAAACATAGATCGGTGGCAGCTAGTACTCCGGTGACGACAAACGCCGAAGCCTGCCCGAGCAAGGAGGAGGAGCAGCCTCACCTGAATTTGTGACAATACTTTTGTTTCAAAAAAAGATTTGTTTAAGACTACCAAGAAACACTCTGTGTGACCCTGATTTAGCCCACTTCAGTAAATGGTTATTAAGTAGTACTTTAAAGTATTTTTACTTAAGTACTTTACACCACTGTTCATTTGCCAAATCAAAGGAATGATCCATGCATGTGCATTCTCAAGGCGCCCTGCATCCCTGTCCTGTTGGTGTCACGAGTTACAAAGCCAGAACCCAGAAGCAGACCAGGACAAGGTAAGTTGAAACGAAGGTGAGTGTTTATTTACAACTTCAAGAGTGATGCTGAATAATCCAGGGAACAGAGCGGGCGGCGTTGATTAGTTGTTGGGGGTGCAGTGGTTGATCCAATCATGGCTCGGCAGCCGCCGACCACCAGGCAGAGGTTGGATGAAGGTTCCGGACGAGTGATGTTCATGGCTAACGATCCGGCAGGGAATGGATGTTAGGCCAGAGCCTAAGAAGGGTGATGATCAGGACCAGGTGTGCAGATTGCTGATGGGATGCAGGTGCGGAAATCAAGAGAGCTCCCGCCTAGCAACGTTGCCCGGCAACCAGGCAGGGAGCGTTCCAGAACCCTCGGGAAACTGGAGATCACGAGCAGAAAAACTAGTACACAGACCGGACCCGACTCAGACTGCCGGGATCGTTACAGTTGGCAAGAGAGGTGTAAAGTTATGATTCGCCTAATTATCCCATGTTTCCTCTATATTCCATAATTATAGAATAATAATGTCCATTGGTTACCTCACCTGGTCAAAGAAATACAGTGGTCGGGGTCTTAAATATATCATTATTAATCATTCCACTCAACTATAAACTCCATAACAGTATTAAAAAACTGAACATATTGTCTAGATCTGGTGCCAAAGACACACATTTGAACCCCAGTAGAAGAAGAGAAGCGAGTACAGGTGTCAGTCAGAATAACATTGGCCAAACCTCCCTGTTCATTTCCTGTAAATGTAACCTTCATCCTTTTAGTTTGATTTTGCGGAAGCTTGTTGCTTGGATACAATGCGCTCGGGCAGTCTAAAAATGTGTTCACGCACCAGAAATGATCCAATCCTGTAGACTATCTGAAAGCATAACAGCGACAATACAAACCACCGGATCACTCCTATTCTAAAAATAGAATGTGGCTCGAGCGCTTGATAACTTGCAAACACAAGTTATGCGAAACAAAGCGGTCCCCGTCCCCCAGTGCACAAAGAGAGCCCAGTAATTTGAGATGGAAGCGCTAGGACATAATTGGATGATAATTGTTCACGATGATAAAGTGGTGATTTGATTCTGGCCTGCATCCCTTATGGGCCATTCACTGAGGACATCAGAAGTGTCCCATGCCAGCTGTTGGCTACTGAGTGATGATAACATTTCATAGACTTAGTAATTTTATATGTCATTTTAAATACACTTTGGATCAAGGGCTCTCTTTTTATTCTTTATTTCTTACTCATTTGAATGACTAGTGTCATTGTAATAATGTGTATGTACATTTGATAATCTAGTTGACTTTAATAATACATAATTTTTCATACTATAACCTTGAAATGGACCTATGTTGGAACACAAACATCAACAAAGTTAGTATAGAATCGCAAACTCAGACACTCCAAACAGTATTAATGCACTAGCCTACACTCATATCTTGTCATTAAGATAGGACGGGCTTAGTTTTCTCTTTTGAGGTCAAGAAATTGCACAAAGTGCCTTATAGCTGTTTAATGGCTCAGCTGCCTCTGCCCAGGCAGGTAGGCTCTGCCTCGAGCACAGACACATGCTGCAGTTGATGTCTGTTTCAGAATCTGGCCACTGGAGGCTCCCAGCAGTTTATGCGTCACTTCATTCCTGCCGCCGATCATGGCGGAGCTCGAGACAGTGCAGCCTGAACTGGAGGCGCCCGAAGTTCTCAATGGGGACGCCGGAGAGAACGAAGAGAAAGAGGACGAGGAGCCCTCGGAATCAGGGAAGAAAAAGAGAAGAAAAAAGAAAAATAATAAGACTGCTGCCGCAGGTAAGACGCATGACATTGTGGATAAATGCCGTTTTGGAAATAGCCAATTATTGAGGGCTCCCATTTGTGCCATAGCGTAAAAAAGCAGGAAAGTCACAGCTGTCCCATACCTGTAAGTGAACACCGGGTCCCGGTCCCGTTATGAGGGCTGACTGGCAGATGCACATCTGGAAACGGGACAATACCTCTCTCGAGGCTTGAAATGTCTCTTCTTCTATTGGTTTGATGGAATGTTGTCAAATTCGAATATTGAAGGATGTTGCTTTAAACAGGAATAGGCAGATAACATATAAATTGTCTGTACATGACAGTGATATTCCAGTACTTTTCAGCACTTGCCTTGCCTTATAAAAGAGCCCACTAGGGATAAAAAGAAAGCATGCTCTAGCATTAAAATAATTGCTGACAAAACTATGTGACAAGCATAGGCTATCTTATCTTGTAAAAACACATGTGGACTTGATCTTATTTTCTGGAGCATGTTTAACTATTGCTCTATAGACTAGAGTAGTCCCGTTTCTGAAGGGCTAAATGGCATGGCATAATGCTGCAAGGTACCTACATATGCCCTTGGGATATTGATTCCTAAGGTATAGATAGATAGAAATTATGCATGGCTCCTGCCAAGTTCTGATCACAGTAGACGCACTTTCTCAAAATGACTCAGAACCATGAACAATTTACTCACTGAGTGTGTGTGTGTGTGTGCACATGTGTGTGTGTGTGTGTGTGTGTGAATGACTTTGCAGCAGGGACAAATGAGGCTGAGGGGGATGGAGATACCGGAGGAGGTGTTGGTGATGTGACGAAACAGTTGGAGCAGCAAGCTCTGCTGGAGGACAAAGAGAAGGAGGATGGAGTGGATGGTACGACTCTTTGACTTCAACTTCATCATCATTCACCATCGTCATACTCATACTCAACATGTGACATGGGCTTGGTGCATTGACGAACTACATTAACTGCAAGAACTGCACTGGGTATTGTGACTGAACCACTTCTAAAGTCCTCTTTGACTTCATCATCATTATCTTCATCATTGTCATTATTGTTCTCATGCGGATCTTGAAGTCCCAATTTGGCCCTTTTATCCAACAAACTCAGAATTTGACCTGACATGAGTTGGCATCTGCTGTGGCGGTGCGTTAATGTAACTTCTTATGTGTTAACAGTTAACCGCAAACACTGTGAATTGTGACTGAACACGTCATGTTTGTTAAGAGAATAAACAATGAATGTTTTGGACAGATGGAGAAGAGGGTGAGAACTCAGCAGGGAAAAAGAAGAAGAAGAAGAAGAAGAAGAAAGGAGGTGAGTTTGTTCTTGATGTGGGCATTTCTTCCTCCACTGCATGGTTTGAGTTCCCTTTGTTACATCAGTGGATACAGGACAACCTTTGATGGCTCACAGATGGCATACAAAACATATTGGCATTTTCTGACCTGAGGAGGTTTGTTTCTTGAGAAGAGATCGCCTCATAGTAGACTGTTTGTACACCTGTAATGTTATACACATAACGTTATACATTCGGTAGCTACCGTGTAAGCATATATTGTCATACACCCTGGAGCACAGGGTTCCCCAATTACATTCAGCCTTGGGACGATTTTCCCTTGAGCGGATTGTCGGGGGGCCGGAACATAGTTATAAATAATTTGTACACTGCAAATTGACCGCAAGAATCCCAAACAGACATAATATTTGACATATACAGAATAATTTCAAACCTTCATTACATTGGGATGCAATCACATATGCCTATTTATTTGTGCGTAGAAATATTGGGGAACAGATTTCCTAAATTAAAATCACTTTGAGCTCATTTCCTGGTGATTTTACAGTCTTTTATGTCCAATAACTCAAATTATTATTATGATTATAATTTTTTTTTGCTCAGAAAACTTGGGGGGCCAAATAAAATCACCCTCGGGCCGCTTATTGGGGAACCCTGCTGTAGCATGTGCTGTGACCATATGTGACCATGTGTTGCTAATAGCAACAATGTGTTGCACATCTGCAGAGGCTAACCTCTCTCTACCTCTCCTCCTCTCTTCTCGTCCTCCCCTCTCTCCTTCCTCTCCTTCCCTCTCCTATCTGGGACACAGTGAAGGGACAGACTGACCCTCCCTCCATCCCTATTTGTGAGCTGTATCCCAGTGGAGACTTCCCAAAGGGAGAGGAGTGTGAATATCCCCCATCTAAAGATGGGTATGTCACCTCTACCAAGTGCATTGGCCTTATGCAGTGTGGTGGCCATAGATCTTATCGAGGCCTCTGTGGTTTTTATAGTCCATCATACTTCATACTCTGAAACCTAATAAAAATATTGGATGTGCCTCAGTCACCCAAGATAACATAACATTGTATTCACAACAATTCTGTCTTTATTCACTTTATTGGTTAGATCAAGGTTAAATAAAATAATGAATTAGAGACACAAACTCATCTATACCTGCATACACTGCATTAAAATGTACTCACACTACCGGTATGTTAATCTACAGTATACCTGCATTATAAACTGCAGTGAATGCTGCATCATTTCCTGAACTTGTTGTTTGACATCATAATCCCATTAGAAAACATTTGCATAATGAGACGATAAAGAATGTGCGGTCTGTGGCATGTGTGCATGTGTGTGTGTGTGTGTGTGTGTGTGAGAGAGAGAGAGAGAGAGAGAGAGAGAGAGCGAGAGAGAGTGTCCATACATGTCTGTGTGTGTATGTCTCCATGTGACTCCATGTGTGTTTTCGTGTGTGTGCGCGCACGCCGGTGGGTGTGTGTGTTCCTCCCCACCAGGCGCAGTGCAGCGTGGAGGACCACCCATGAGGAGAAGAGGGTCCTAGACAAGGCTAACGAGGAGATGTGGAGTGACTTCCGTCAGGCGGCCGAGGCCCACAGACAGGTCCGAAACTACGTGAATACCTGGATCAAACCTGGGATGACCATGATTGACATCTGGTGAGGTTCATTCACAAATCATATAGGCCTTGGTACTGTACAAACTGTCATGTGATACCACTGTACTGTACTTGGCTGTTGTTCACTTCAGTCATATTGTTTATTGATGTATTTGAGATATTTGAGTGATTCTCAATCCTGCACCTGGAGAGTCGCAGTACTGTAGGTTTTTGTCCTAGCTCAGCAGTGAAACACCTGATTTGATTAATTACTGGAGTGCTATAGGAGCAGCATTGAGGATCATTGAGTGAGACTTTGTTAACCTGCATGGTTAACCTGTGTTGCTGAAGTGAAAATATCCTGAATGTGACACCTGTCCCTGTCTGCTGTGGTCCCTGCCTGTCAGTGAGTGGTTGGAGGACTGCTCTATGAGTGAGACTTTATTAAATTGTACGGTTAACCTACAGGTAACTGCCAAAATAATGGAAACACTTGAGGAAATGAGGGATACAAAGTATATTGAAAGCAGGTGCTTCCACACAGGTGTGGTTCCTGAGCTAATTAATCAACTAACATTCCATCATGCTTAGGGTAATGTATACAAATGCTGGGCAGGCCATTCTTTTGGCCATTATTTTGGCTACCATGGCTATGCCCCCACAGGATGACAATTCCCCCATCCACAAGGCACGAGTGGTCACTGAATGGGTTGATGAGCATGAATACTATGTAAACCATATGCCATGGCCGTCTCAGTCACCAGATCTCAACCCAGTTGAACACTTATGAGAGATTCTGGAGTGGTGCTGAGACAGTTTTCCACCACCACCAACAAAACACCAAATGATGGAATTACTCATGTAACAATGGTGTCGACACTTGTAGAATATATGGCAAGGTGCATTGAAGCTGTTCTGGCTCATGGTGGCTCGACGCCCTATTAAGACACTTTATGTTGGCGTTTCCTTTATTGTGGCAGTTACCTGTATGTTGCTGAAGTGAACATATCCTGAACGTTAAACCTGACAGCTGTCTGTGTGTCACAGTGAGCGGTTGGAGGACTGCAGTAGGAGGCTAATCAAGGAGAATGGTCTGAAGGCTGGCCTGGCATTCCCCACCGGCTGCTCCATCAACCACGTTGCTGCCCACTACACCCCCAACGCTGGAGACCCCACAGTACTGCAGTATGACGACGTCTGCAAGATAGACTTTGGCACGCACATAAACGGTCAGTCAGCACACTGACACTCAGTTTCTGTTTCTGTTCAGTCTGTAGTTATGTTTTGTGATACTTCAATCAATCAATCAATCACATTTATATAAATAAACTTTGTCACGAACATAAATGGTCAGAAATGGCACTGAATCAAGCTCTCAATAAAATGTATTTCTAAACCTTGTTAGACATCAGCAGTTGCCACAAAGTGCTCTACAATAACCTGACCTCCTAAAGTCTATGTCTGTGGTTTTGTTTTGTGTAATATATGTCTCAAATCAATCAAATGTATTTTATAAAGCCATTTCTGCATCAGCAGTTGTCACAAAGGGCTTTACAGATACCCGGCCTTATGTCTGTATCTGGTTGCACTTGCATTTTAAAGCAATAATAGATCAATCCGCAATACTGAAGGTTTTTGTTCCAGCAATTGAATCCCATCACATCTGATTCAACTAATCAACTGATTTTCAACACCTTGATGAGCTGAATCAGGTGTTCTACTGCTGAGCTGGTACAAACACCTGGAGTACTGCAGTCTCTCCAAAAGCAGGATTGAGTGTCCCTCTTTTACTGTCTTGCCATACCTGATACACTTGTTTAAATATAAAATGGTAAAATGGTACTGTAGTTACATGATAATTACCTAGTAATTACACTCCTCGAATATTACAATACCAGCTGAAACAAGACGTCAGATAAAGCATCACCTCCTTATGTTCATGTTGTTGGTGTTTTAGGTCGAATCATTGACTGTGCCTTTACCGTGACCTTCAACCCAAAGTATGACAGACTACTGGAGGCTGTGAGAGATGCTACCAACACAGGCATCAAAGTAACTCAACCCATTCATCCATGCACTATTACTTTGGTTCCAATTGCTCAGTCGGTTATAGCATGATTCTGGCAACACTAGGGCTGTGGGTTTGATTCCCACATGGGCCACTGAATATACTGTATGTTAATGTCGACAGGTCTGTAAGCCGCTTTGGATAAATGACCATATCTTGGATGCCAGCTAACATCAGAGGATATGTGATGTAACTCTCACTCACCACTCGTCTGATAATGAGCTGTGTAGAGATGGTTGATGAATGCTTGTGTAACTGTCAACTCTTGTCTGTTTGTGATCCCTGTGGAGAGAGCATGTTTAAGTTTAAAGTGTTTTCCCAGTGTGCAGGGATAGATGTGCGTCTGTGTGACGTGGGTGAAACCATCCAGGAGGTCATGGAGTCTTATGAGGTGGAGATAGATGGGAAAACATACCAAGGTATCAGTCTGTCTGTCTGTCTGTCTGTTGGTTTGTTTATTTAGGAAACTGTTTGCCTCTTTATGTTTGCTGGTTTGATGTGGGAAATTACAATTACAGATATATTGCAGATATATTTATCTACAGTGCATTCAGAAAGTATTCAGACCCCTTCCCTTTTTCCACATTTTGTTACGTTATAGCCTTATTCTAAAATGGATTACATTATTTTTTTCCTCATCAATCTACACACAATACCCCATAATGACAAAGCGAAAACAGGTTTTTATACATTTTTGCACATTTTGACAAATTAAAAACAGAAATACCTTATTTACATAAGTATTCAGACCCTTTGCTATGAGACTCGAAATAGAGCTCAGCTGCATCCTGTTTCCATTGATCATCCTTGAGATGTTTCTACAACTTGTTTGGAATCCACCTGTGGTAAATTCAATTGATTGGATATGATTTGGAAAGGCTCACACCTGTCTATATAAGGTCCCACAGTTGACAGCGCATGTCAGAGCAAAAACCAAGCCATGAGGTTGAAGGATTGTCCGTAGAGCTCCGAGACAGGATTGTGTCAAGGCACAGATCTGGGGAAGGGTACCAACAAATGTCTGCAGCATTGAAGTTCCCCAAGAACACAGTGGCCTCCATCATTCATAAATGGAAGAAGTTTAGAACCACCCAGACTCTTCCTAGAGCTGGCCGCCTGGCCAAACTGAGCAATCGGGGGAGAAGGGCCTTGTTCAGGGAGGTGACCAAGAAACCGAGCTCCAGAGGTCCTCTGTGGAGATGGGAGAACCTTCCAGAAGGACAACCATCTCTGCAGCACTCCACCAATCAGGCCTTTATGGTAGAGGGGCCAGACAGAAGCCACTCCTCAGTAAAAGGCACATGACAGCCCACTTGGAGTTTGCCAAAAGGCACCTAAAGACTCTCAGACCATGAGAAACAAGATTATCTGGTCTGATGAAACCAAGATTGAACTCTTTGGCCTGAATGCCAAGCGTCACGTCTGGAGGAAACCTGGCACCATCCCTACGGTGAAGCGTGGTGGTGGCAGTATCATGCTGTGGGGATGTTTTTCAGCGGCAGGGACTGGGAGACTAGTCAGGATCGAGGGAAAGATGAACGGAGCAAAGTACAGAAAGATCCTTGATGAAAACCTGCTCCAGAGCGCTCAGGAACTCAGACTCGGGCGAAGGTTCACCTTCCAACAGGACAATCACCCTAAGCGCACAGCCAAGACAACGCAGGAGTGGCTTCGGGACAAGTCTCTGAATGTCGTTGAGTGGCCCAGCCAGAGCCCGGACTTCAACCCGATCAAACATCTCTGGAGAGACCTGAAAATAGCTGTGCAGCAACGCTCCCCTTCCAACCTGACAGCGCTTGAGGGGAAATGCAGAGAAGAATGGGAGAAACTCCCCAAATACAAGTGTGCCAAGCTTGTAGCGTCATACCCAAGAAGACTTGAGGCTGTAATCACTGCCAAACAACAAAGTACTGAGTAAAGTGTCTGAATACTTATGTAAATGTGATATTTCAGTTCTTTTGAAACATTTCTAAAAACCTGTTTTTGCTTCGTCATTATCGGGTACTGTGTGTAGTTTGATGAGGGGAAAAAACACAATTTAATCAATTTTAGAATAAGGCTGTAATGTAACAAAATGTGGAAAAAGTGAAGGGGTCTGAATACTTTCCGAATGCACTTTATAAAGATATATAAATATTACAACTATAGATATACTGCAGATATATTAATAAATATAGATAAATAAAAAAAATTGTATCTATATATATATATATATATATATATATATATATATTTATTTTTCCCTATGTAGTGAAGCCAATCAGGAACCTCAATGGCCACTCCATCGGACAGTACAGGATACACGCAGGCAAGACTGTTCCCATCGTCAAGGGAGGAGAAGCTACCAGGATGGAGGTAACCCTTATCTTCTTATGCTCATTTGTACAGAAGGCCACCAAATGTAATAGGGACTGGATGTTAAAGCAGCTGAACTCGTTGAACTTGTCTCTTATTCATTTGAACAGAAGGTTTTTTGAGATGTTACTTTGGATACAATTTAGTAAAACTTCTTCTTCTTCTTCTTCTTCTTCTTCTTCTTCTTCTTCTTCTTCTTCTTCTTCTTCTTCTTCTTCTTCTTCTTCTTCTTCTTCTTCTTCTTCTTCTTCTTCTTCTTCTTCTTCTTCTTCTTCTTCTTCTTCTTCTTCTTCTTCTTCATATTTTCCCAACATGTCTGCAACAACAAACTCATGGTACACATCTCCTCTCATGCAAGTTTAATCAGTTCAGAATTTCTATCTTTTAAAAAAGTTTATCTTGAAGTAGCATATCATTAAAACCCTTGATTAAGTGTTATTGAAAGAATATCTCTAGGCTGTGTAGAGTTACAACACAGTGTCGAGATGAGCTCAGATCCACATCTCTCTCGCTCTCTCACACACACACACACACACTCCAACACCTTCTTAGTCACCCTCTTCGGTGCTTTAATTACACCTTTAATCACATTACCAGCCAGAAGCATCAAGGAGTGAGTAGCACCACTTGTTGAAACGCCATCTCCTTATTGCATCTCGAAGCGCATCGAGTTCTCACCACTCAAAGTCAATGAATGACCATTTACCTCACTAAAGGAGAAGATATCGCATAGATACCTGCCCCAGGATGTGTACCTTGGTCCCAGATCTGTTTGTGCTGTCTTGTATCCCTGTGGTCATTGTTGGCAGGACAGCACAAACAGATCTGGGACGAGGCTACTGGATCTGAGTAGGTTGAGGATTGACATGTTGGGTGAGGTTGAGGTCCACTAGCCTGGGGTCACAAATCAGTTTGTTCTGTCTTGCCAACCCAACGCAACATGATCAAAGGATTTGGGAAGACAGCACAAACAGATCTGGGATCAGGCTACCGGGTCTGAGATTGATCTGAGGCAGATAGGAACCACGTTGGGTGATGTCACAGAGGTCCATAGCCTATTCACCACCCTCGCTCACACAGACAGCTGCAATGCTTAACTCAGTTTGGACAGAATTGGCCCTTTTTAATTGGCAAGCTGCTGAGTGGTGCGTTTTGCTGATGTTTCCAGCGAAGCCAGGGAGAGAGGCAATGAGTTGCTGATGTGGCATCTTTGAGGGTTATATTTTTAGCTGGAGTGAGTGTTGGTGCGTTAGGGCCGTTACCCTCTTTGTGTGAGTGTGTGTGTGGTGTGCTTGCTTGCTGGTGTGTGCTTGTCTCTCTCTATGTGGAGTGTAGTGGTGTCAGCGGGGCGTGCCCGCGGGGCTGCTCTCACTTTGAGGGATTATCTGAGCAGACAGAGAGGGAGGGTGTCACAGTGTTATCAGTTAATACCCCAGGGCCTTGAACAACCACAACGACCCGATAGAGAGCTGATGAGCTCTGTGTGTATGTGTGCGGGGAAGGAGGGATTGGTGTGTGGTGTGTGTGTGTGTGTGATAAAGACCTCTTCAATAGATCACACCCAGATTGTGTGTGTAAGAACACTATAAGAGATGATGGAGTAACTGTAATGACATTAACAAAAATGTTTGCTCATCTATGATGTTGATTCTTGTAAAAAAAAATACATTTAATCTCTAGGGAGGTAGCTCAGTTGGTAGAGCATGGCGTTGTGGGTTCGATTCCCACGGGGGGCCAGTATGAAAATAAAAAAGAATAATGTATGCACTAACTGTAAGTCGCTCTGGATAAGAGCGTCTGCTAAATGACGTAAAATGTAAATGTAAATGTAAAGATTTGCATTCGTTACCAGAAGGTTGTCAATGACATTTCCTATAAAAAGTGCTGTGGGTTTCTCTCCTTGTTTCCTTGTGGCTGTTCCCAATTGCCAATAGTGGCTTTCAGTTTGAAGGACTTTGGTCTTATGTGAGTTGCAGATGGATTACGGTCAAGCAGTTGTTTCTAGGATCTGCTGAGTTTACTGTGTCCTCCTCTACCCTTCTGCTCCACAGGAAGGTGAGGTGTATGCAATCGAGACATTTGGCAGCACTGGGAGGGGAGCGGTTCACGATGACATGGAATGCTCGCATTACATGAAAAACTTCAACGTTGGACACGTGCCAATACGGTTGGTCACTCGGTTCGATCGGTGCTCGCTGAGTGCGAGCCTTACCTGATTTGAATGCTGAATGATGATACTGAACATCAATGCTAAGTAGAATTCTACACTGAGTGTACAAAACATTAGGAACACCTGCTCTTTACATGACATAGACTGACCAGGTGAATCCAGGTGAAAGCTATGATCCCTTATTGATGTCACTTGTTAAATCCACTTCAATCAGTGTAGATGAAGGGGAGGAGACAGGTTAAATAATTATTTTTATGTGTGCCATTCAGAGGGTGAATGGGCAAGACAAAACATTTAAGTGCCTTTGAACGGGGTATGGTAGTAGGTGCCAGGCGCACCAGTTGAGTGTTAAGAACTGCAACGCTGCTGGGTTTTTCACACTCAACAGTTTCCCATGTGTATCAAGAATGGTCCACCACCCAAAGGACATCCAGCCAACTTGACACAAATGTAGATAGCATTGGAGTCAACATGGGCCGGCATCCCTGTGGAATGCTTTCGACACCTTGTAGAGTCCATGCCCCAACGAATTGAGGCTGTTTTGAGGGCAAAGGGGGGTGCAACTCAATATTAGGAAGGTATTCCTAATGTTTTGTACACTCTGTAGATGAAATTTTGTCTTGACTCTGTTAAAGACATCAGAGACACTCATGGCACACAAGGGCATCAACACTGTGCAGAATGACTGCTTTACAAATGATCTTGCTTCCCAAATAACTACTCATTATGTGATAAAGATTTGTGAATTATTCTTACACTATGGCTACACCGGACCCGCACGTGCGCCATCGAGAGCATGTTGATTTTGTCTATCCCCACCAGATACGATCTTGACACGCAGGTTAAAATACCAAAACAAACTGTGAACCAACTATATTAATTTGGGGACAGGTCGAAACACACATGAAACATTCATGAACATTTAGGTAGATAGCTGTTGCTAGCACTTTGTTCTGTGAGATGAACATTGGGTTGTTATTTTACCTGATCATGCACGTTCCCCTTTTTATCTGGTTCTTTGTAGAATTTTGACCCGGATCATACAAAAATCATGTGTTTATCTACTCCCAACGATTATTCCACCAATAAAAAGGGTTGATTAACATCTCCTTGTTCGTCTTTCAAGCAACCACGTGAGGTTGTATCTTTGTGAAAACCAATAAGGAGATGGGAGAGGCAGGACTTGCAGCGCGTCAAGCGTCTCAAATTAACCTAACGTAGCAGGCATAAAAGAAACGCCTGAGCGGCTTACCCACATCCAGTTTTCAGGGGAAAAGAAAGCTAGGTTGGAGATACTGTATCCCTGAAAGCCGGATGTTTCCGGTTTGTATCGTCCTCGCTGAGGATGGTCTTTAACAGAACCAAGTACAATTTTAGCGTTTGGCATAGCAGAAGCTTGTTGACACGTGCGAGTAGTGTGGATGAAATGATTGAATAACATGTATGTGTACATTTATTTTTGCAACACTCACGCACAGAACATGGCCGGTGTAGTCAGGGTATTAGGACTGTACTCACCTGTTATTCCAAAAACCATACTTATCACTGAAGGGCATTGGTGCACGCCTCACATTTTCTACTGCTTGAGTACCGGAATATTCACTCTAAAGTATGAATACCGGTGCTAAATTAAAATGAGTACTGGCACCTTTTTCATTCCACTTCAAGCACTGCTGAAGGGTGACTGTCACTCCTTTCCTGTGTGTTCCCTCTCCTCCTCTCTCCCTGTTCTGCGTCAGACTCCCCAGGGCCAAGCATCTGCTCAACGTGATCAATGAGAACTTTGGGACGTTGGCATTCTGCCGCCGCTGGTTGGACCGGCAGGGAGAGAGCAAGTACCTGATGGCCCTGAAGAACCTGTGTGACCTGGGCATCATAGACCCGTACCCGCCGCTCTGTGACACAAAGGGCTCCTACACCGCCCAGTATGAACACACCATCCTACTCAGGCCCACCTGTAAGGAAGTGGTGAGCCGCGGGGATGACTACTGAGCATGCGCCGTAGGCCGGCTGACCTCAAACCAAGAAGAACAGGAAGAGAAAGAATGAGAGAAGATAAATCAGGGTCCTGTTCATTAGGGCACAAACCTTTAAAATATTTTGCAACAGAAAATGAGATTGAGTGTTTCTTATTGGACAAGTCCAGTTAGTCCCTCTGTGTTAGTTTTTTTCTTCTTCCGTTTGGTGCCGAATGAACACAACCCAGTAAAAAAACAGACAGGAATCCTCACTAGACACATAACATTTATTCAACGTTGTTGTGACATAATTTGATGTTGCCTGAATCCAAACCTTCAGTAGCAAGAGTATGAGACTGGTGTCAAGGCAGTAGCTTACTTATTACATGTATTATTTCAAAGGATCAAGCCAATAACTAAGGGCATCTAAAAAGCAAGAAGAAGAATCTTGTCATTTTGTTTATCATATTTAATTGATTGCTGTATTGCTTATTTAGAATAAAATGAAATATGCAAAATTGCTCCCTATGTTTTGGGTGAACACATCAATATGTTACTTAATAGTGAAAAGCTTCAATGACTTGGAAAGAACCTGTGGAAAATATATATACCTGCTATGAAAATATTTATATTTCTATATTTTGTTTGTCCGCTGTATTTTATTTTGAGGCATTTCTTTTAAAATAAAGAAATGGTATTGTTACAAATCTTACATCTGTCTTTGTTTCTATGGTCTTCATATTTGACTGCATCATCAGATAGCCACTGTATTCAGTGAAAGACAAGGGTTTATAATATTGTATTTTCATTTTTAACCAAAGGAGGGCGATATTATTACATGTACTCTTCAGTTAGTTCACAGGCAAGACAACTAACAGAATTCCACATTACACAATTGTGCTTCAAAGATAGACTTGTTACTAACCTTAAGATAGTAACAAGTCAAATCAAGACCATATTCTTACAAATGTCAGACATACTCCATAGGCATGTCTATGAAACCTTATGCATATACAGTAGTACGTAAGGCATCATAGGGTATGTGGAAAAAACTAATGCTATGATAATGACATGCATAACCATTGGATCCCATACGGCTACCTGTGCACTATTCACAGCATGCAAATTCCAACCCATTTATGTCCATTTAATACAAAAATATAGGACATAGGCCATGGGCGTGACTCTTAATGCATACAGTTACAGTATAAGGCATCACATTTTATATACAAGATACAGATGATATGATTGTGACAAATTCCTTTAAAGTCAGAGTTCATTCATGTATCCCATCACAACATTATCCGCCACATGCAAATTCCATTCCATTTATGTCCAAACTCCCTCCCGTTAATAGTCTTTGGTACAAGGACATAGTCTAACTGATTATGTCATAGTAAAGGAATACATCATGTCTCTCCAGCCAGACCAGGCCAGCAGTTACTGACCTAGCTACTCCTTAGAGACAGCAACACAGGACTTCTTATGCCTGTTGAGTCTGGGTCAAATACTGTATGTATTGTCAGCCCTTCAAGATCTAGATCAGACACACAGTGAAGTCAATTCATCCCTTACTTTAAGTAGCTCAATGTTTATTTGGGGATTAATAAGGGGTTGTTGGGTTGTTTACTAATGAGAGAAACGCATGGGGGTTAGTTTCTGTTAGCTAACTTAAGTCTCCCACAACAACCTGATATGGAGTGGAATCGGTGTTGTAGCGGAGGGTAAACTCAGTTCACCTTTCAAATGCTGAGTACATATTAATCTCTTAACTTCGCCAGAGTTCTTCCGCTGCAGTGAACCATATGATTTGACCACAATTGCACCCAATAAAATAAATATATTGCATTAGGGTATCACCTCTTTTTACCCAAGGCACTCAGGGTTTACCCACCAGTTTTTCTACCACTACATCCCTGAATGAAATAGAAGTAGGCCTTATGAAGACACACCACCATGACAGTAGGCAGACCTCGTTATGTCATATTTCGACCTTAAACCTGACAAAGATCCAATTACATCAGATATAATGGTTGAGAGAGGACATGCGTGGAGTCAGTTCATTTCTAAACTGAGAGTGTCTTGGTCAGTTCGGTGCTCTAGAGTATTCCCTCTGTCAGACAGACAGGGGAGTGGGGGAGCACACACACACACACAGGCAAGAGGGGGAGCTCAGGGAACTGAAGAGATTAGCCGATTTATCCCTTTAATGTTTTTTAAAATTCTCTCTTCTGTTCTCTCTCTTCTACCTGTTTGGGCCTACTGAGTTCCAGTCTATGGTTGAATGGCGGGAACTCGGTCTACCGCCCAAAACCACTCCCTTTTCCCGGGATAAATAACTGCGAGAAACCAATAAATTATAATAAATTATTTATATCAACAGCATGACGTGAAATGGAACTGTTAAATTATTAATAAAATCTGCCTTCTCTAAGGCCTTCTCTCTGCTCTCTGTATGATCAATGAACGCTCATGGTGGGGACAGACAGCCCATCTCAGTATGGAGTGCAGTTCACAATGAACGTAGACCTATGAACGTAGAAAACAGCCTGTCACTCAAATATTGTTGCTTTAAATCAGAGCATGCGCGAGCAGTCTCTCTCCATCAATTCCATTCAAATAGACACACTACTCATTCAAGAGTTTTTCTTTATTTTTACTATTTTCTACATTGTAGAATAATAGTGAAGACATCAAAACAATGAAATAACACATATAGAATCAAGTACAAACTAAAAAAGTGTTAAACAAATCAAAATATGTTTTATATTTGGGATTCTTCAAATAGCCACCCTTTGCCTTGATGACAGCTTTGCACACTCTTGGCATTCTCTCAACCAGCTTCACCTGGAATGCTTTTCCAACAGTCTTGAAGGACTTCCCACTTATGCTGAGCACTTTTTGGCTGCTTTTCCTTCACTCTGCGGTCCAACTCATTCAAAACCATCTCAATTGGGTTGAGGTCGGGGGATTGTGGAGGCCTGGTCATCTGATGCAGCACTCCATCACTCTCCTTCTTGGTCAAATAGCCCTTACACAGCCTGGAGGTGTGTTGGGTCATTGACCTGTTGAAAAACAAATGATAGTCCCACTAAGCCCAACCCAGATGGGATGGCGTATCGCTGCAGAATGCTGTGGTAGCCATGCTGGTTAAGTGTGCCTTGAACTCTAAATAAATCACAGACAGTGTCATCAGCAAAGCACCCCCACACCATAACACCTCCTCCTCCATGCTTTACGGTGGGAACTACACATGCAGAGATAATCCGTTCAGCCACACCGCGTCTCACAAAGATAAGGCGGTTGGAACCAAAAATCTCAAATTTGGACACATTTTCACCGATCTAATGTCCATTGCTCGTGTTTCCCAAGCAGGTCTCTTCCTATTATTGGTGTCCTTTAGTAGTGGTTTCTTTGCAGCAATTCGACCGTGAAGGCCTGATTCACACAGTCCCCTCTGAACAGTTGATGTTGAGATGTGTCTGTGGCTTGAACTCTGTGAAGCATTTATTTGGGCTGCAATTTCTGAGGCTGGTAACTCTAATGAACGTATCCTCTGCAGCAGAGGTAACTCTGGGTCTTCCATTGCTGTGGCGGTCCTCATGAGAGCCAGTTTCATTATAGCGCTTGATATTTTTGCGACTGCACTTAAAGAAACTTTCAAAGTTCTTGAAATGTTCTGTATTGACTGACCTTCATGTTTTAAAGTAATGATGGACTGTCATTTCTCTTTGCTTATTTGAGCTGTTCTTGCCATAATATGGACTTGATATTTTACCAAATAGGGGTATATTCTGTATACCACCTTGTCACAACACAATTGATTGGCTCAAACGCATTAAGAAGGAAAGAAATTCCACAAATTAACTTTTAAGAAGGCACACCTGTTAATTGAAATGCATTCCAGGTGACTACCTCATGAAGCTGGTTGAGATAATGCCAAGAGTGTGCAAAGCTGTCATCAAGGCAAAGGGTGGCTATTTGAAATTACATGTTGATTTGTTTAACACTTTTTTGGTTACTACATGATTCCATATGTGTTATTTCATAGTTTTGATGTCTTCACTATTATTCTAAAATGTAGAAAATAGTAAGAATACAGAAAAACCCTGGAATGTGTAGGTGTGTCCAAACTTTTGACTGGTACTGTATATATTACCTCAATTACCTCAACTAACCTGTACCCCCGCACATTGACTCGGTACCAGTAACCCCTGTATATAGCCTCGTTATTGTTATTTTATTGTTGCTTATTTATTTTTTACTTTAATTGATTTAGTAAATATTTGTATTAACTCGTCTTTTTCTTAAAACTGCATTGTTGGTTAAGGGCTTGTAAGTAAGCATTTCACGGTAAGGTCTACACCTGTTGTATTCGGCGCATGTGACAAATAAAAGTTGATTTGATTTGATTTGAGTCTTCAGAGGAGAGTATGCAATATCCTGGATGACTGGTTGGAGTTCTACCGAATTGCCACATAACAAGGGTTTAGATACATTTGTTAAATAAAGACATTCTCTTTTACAATAACAGGTCAGAGAGGGTAAAGAGCTTTCTGTGTGTGTGTATGTATGTACAGTCGTGGTCAAAAGTTTTGAGAATGACACAAGTATTGGTCTTCACAAAGTTCGCTGCTTCAGTGTTATGAGATATTTTTGTCAGATGTTACTATGGTATACTGAAGTATAATTACAAGCATTATTGAAAATTACATTAAGTTTATGCAAAGAGTCAATATTTGCAGTGTTGACCCTACTTTTCCAAGACCTCTGCAATCCGCCCTGGCATGCTGTCAATTAACTTCTGGGCCACATCCTGACTGATGGCAGCCCATTATTGCATAATCAATGCTTGGAGTTTGTCAGAATTTGTGGGGTTTTGTTTGTCCACCTGCCTCTTGAAGATCGACCACAAGTTCTCAATGGGATTAAGGCCTGGGGAGTTTCCTGGCCGTGGACCCAAAATGTCGATGTTTTGTTCCCCGAGCCACTTAGTTATCACTTTTTCCTTATGGCAAGGTGCTCCATCATGCTGGAAAAGGCATTGGTCGTCACCAAACTGTTCTTGGGTGGTTGGGAGAAGTTGCTCTCGGAGGATGTGTTGTTACCATTCTTTATTCATGGCTGTGTTCTTAGGCAAAATTGTGAGTGAGCCCACTCCCTTGGCTGAGAAGCAACCCCACACATGATTGGTCTCAGGATGCTTTACTGTTGGCATGACACAGGACTGATGGTAGCGCTCACTATGTCTTCTCTGGACAAGGTGTTTTCCGGATGCCCCAAACAATCATAAACGGGATTCATCAGAGAAAACGACTTTACCCCAGTCCTCAGCAGTCTAATCCCTGTACCTTTTGCAGAATATCAGTCTGTCCCTGATGTTTTTCCTGGAGAGAAGTGGCTTCTTTGCAGCCCTTCTTGACACCAGGCCATCCTCCAAAAGTCTTCGCCTCACTGTGTGTGCAGATGCACTCACACCTGCCTGCTGCCATTCCTGAGCAAGCTCTGCACTGGTTGTGCCCCGATCCCGCAGCTGAATCAACTTTAGGAGACGGTCCTGGCGCTTGCTGGACTTTCTTGGGCGCCCTGACGCCTTCTTCAGAACAATTGAACCTCTCTCCTTGAAGTTCTTGATGATCCGATAAATGGTTGATTTAGGTGCAATCTTACTAGCAGCAATATCCTTGCCTGTGAAGCCCTTTTTGTGCAAAGCAATGATGACAGCACGTGTTTCCTTGCAGGTAACCATGATTAACAGAGGAAGAACAATGATTTCAAGCACCACCCTCCTTTTAAAGCTTCCAGTCTGTTATTCTAACTCAATCAGCATGACAGAGTGATCTCCAGCCTTGTCCTTGTCAACACTCTCACCTGTGTTAATCATAGACATGATGGCAGCTGGTCCTTTTGTGTCAGGGCTGAAATGCAGTGGAAATGTTTTTTGGGGGGGATTAAGTTAATTTTCACGGCAAAGTGGGACTTTGCAATTAATTGCAATTCATCTGATCACTCTTCATGACATTCTGGAGTATATGCAAATTCCCATCATCAAAACTGAGGCAGCAGACTTTGTAAAGGATTTGGTAAAAGACCAAGTCCATATTATGGCAAGAACAGCTCAAATAAGCAAAGAGAAACAACAGTCCATACGGTCAGTCAATACAGAACATTTCAAGAACTTTGAAAGTTTCTTCAAGTACAGTCGCAAAAACCATCAAGCACTATTATGAAACTGGCTCTCGTGAGGACCGCCACAGGAAAGGAAGACCCAGAGTTACCTCTGCTGCAGAGGATAAGTTCATTATAGTTACCAGCCTCAGAACTTGTAGCCTAAATAAATGCTTCACAGAGTTCAAGTAACAGACACATCTCAACATCAACTGGTCAGAGGAGACTGTGTGAATCAGGTCTCTATGGTCGAATTGCTGCAAAGAAACCACTACTAAAGGACACCAATAAGAAAAAGAGACTTGCTTGGGCCAAGAAACACGAGCAATGGACATTAGACCGGTGGAAATTTGCCCTTTGGTCTGGAGTCCAAATTGGAGATTTTTGGTTCCAACCGCCGTGTCTTTGTGAGACGCGGTGTGTGTGAACGGATGATCTCCGCATGTGTATTTCCCACCGTAAAGCATAGAGGAGGAGGTGTTATGGTGTCGGGGTGCTTTGCTGGTGACACTGCCTGTGATTTACTTAGAATTCAAGGCACACTTAACCAGCATGGATACCACAGCATTCTGCAGCAATACGCCATCCCATCTGGTTTGAGCTTAGTGGGACTATCATTTGTTTTTCAACAGGACAATGACCCAACACACCTCCAGGCTGTGTAAGGGCTATTTTACCAAGAAGGAGAGTGATGGAGTGCTGCATCAGATGACCTGGCCTCCACAATCCACTGACCTCAACCCAATTGAGATGGTGAAGGAAAAGCAGCCAACAAGTGCTCAGCATATGTGGGAACTCCTTCAAGACTGTTGGAAAAACATTCCAGATGAAGCTGGTTGAGAGAATGCCAAGAGTGTGCAAAGTTGTCATCAAGGCAAAGGGTGGCTATTTGAAGAATCTCAAATAAAAAATATATTTTTATTTGTTTAACACTTTTTTGGTTACTACATGATTCCATGTGTTATTTCATAGTTTTGATGTCTTCACTATTATTCTACAATGTAGAAAATAGTAAAAATAAAGAAAAATCCTGGAATGAGTAGGTGTGTCCAATCTTTTGACTGGTACTGTATATATACAGTGGGGAGAACAAGTATTTGATGCACTGCCGATTTTTCAGGTTTTCCTACTTACAAAGCATGTAGAGGTCTGTAATTTTTATCATATGTACACTTCAACTTTGAGAGACGGAATCTAAAACAAAAATCCAGAAAATGACATTGTATGATTTTTAAGTAATTAATTTGCATTTTATTGCATGACATAAGTATTTGATACATCAGAAAAGCAGAACTTAATATTTGGTACAGAAACCTTTGTTTGCAATTACAGAGATCATACGTTTCCTGTAGGTCTTGACCAGGTTTGCACACACTGCAGCAGGGATTTTGGCCCACTCCTCCATCCAGACCTTCTCCAGATCCTTCATGTTTCGGGGCTGTCGCTGGGCAATACGGACTTTCAGCTCCCTCCAAAGATTTTCTATTGGGTTCAGGTCTGGAGACTGGCTAGGCCACTCCAGGACCTTGAGATGCTTCTTACGGAGCCACTCATTAGTTGCCCTGGCTGTGTGTTTCGGGTCGTTGTCATGCTGGAAGACCCAGCCACGACCCATCTTCAATGCTCTTGCTGAGGGAAGGAGGTTGTTGGCCAAGATCTCGCAATACATGGCCCCATCCATCCTCCCCTCAATACGGTGCAGTCGTCCTGTCCCCTTTGCAGAAAAGCATCCCCAAAGAATGATGTTTCCACCTCCATGCTTCACGGTTGGGATGGTGTTCTTGGGGTTGTACTCATCCTTCTTCTTCCTCCAAACACGGCGAGTGGAGTTTAGACCAAAATGCTCTATTTTTGTCTCATCAGACCACATGACCTTCTCCCATTCCTCCTCTGGATCATCCAGATGGTCATTGGCAAACTTCAGATGGGCCTGGACATGCGCTGGCTTGAGCAGGGGGACCTTGCGTGCGCTGCAGGATTTTAATCCATGACGGCGTAGTGTGTTACTTATGGTTTTATTTGAGACTGTGGTCCCAGCTCTCTTCAGGTCATTGACCAGGTCCTGCCGTGTAGTTCTGGGCTGATCCCTCACCTTCCTCATGATCATTGATGCCCCACGAGGTGAGATCTTGCATGGAGCCCCAGACCGAGGGTGATTGACCGTCATCTTGAACTTCTTTTCTAATAATTGCACCAACAGTTGTTGCCTTCTCACCAAGCTGCTTGCCTATTGTCCTGTAGCCCATCCTAGCCTTGTGCAGGTCTACAATTTTATCCCTGATGTCCTTACACAGCTCTCTGGTCTTGGCCATTGTGGAGAGGTTGGAGTCTGTTTGATTGAGTGTGTGGACAGGTGTGTTTTATACAGGTAACGAGTTCAAACAGGTGCAGTTAATACAGGTAATGAGTGGAGAACAGGAGGGCTTCTTAAAGAAAAACTAACAGGTCTGTGAGAGCCGGAATTCTTACTGGTTGGTAGGTGATCAAATACCGGGTGGTCCAGGACTCTGGGAAGAGGGTGATGTGACCTCTCTGGATCCTCACCTGGCTGCTGTGGTATAGGACCTTCTTTACCTTGACCTCCACCTCAGCATGGGAGCCCTGATCATGGGCCGCCACAATCCTCAGCATCAGCATTATAGAGAAGAGATAAATCAATCTCTGTTCAGTACTGTTGGCATAATCCCCATTAAATTCTGCTGGCACCATCTACTACTGCCTCAAACATGCAGTGTATTAGCATTTCCTTTTCAATTCAGTTGGCATCATTCACTACAGCCTGGTCCTGTCACAAGCCGGGTTAGAACTCCGGTCTCAGATGTGTAGAGCTGGGGGTACTACCCCTTAGCCACAGAGGAAATGTTGTAGGACCCAAATGAAACACCCAAGGCAATACTCCAGGCAAGTAGATTTAATATTCCAAAACAGGAGGCAAAACAAAACAACTCCACGAGGGGAGAAAAACAAACTAAAGATAACTTCAACAACTTACTAGGACAGACACGGTGAGACAAAGCAGGAGACACACAGTCAGGACGCAATAACCAAGTGAGAAACAAGGGGAAAACACACAGCTAAAATACTCAAGGGGAAACAAGGCACAGGTGACATAGATAAGCTAATTAGGACACATGAGGAAAAACTAAGGCAAAAAGGGGGAACACAGCTGACCTCTAGAGGCCAGGAGACAAACAGGGGAAGCAGGAAGCTGACAGGACCCCCTCCTCTAGGAACGACTCCTGACGTTCCTTCCAGAACACCCTGGCCCCAGGGTGCGAAAATCTCGGATCAACCCTGGGTCCAGGATGTCCCTGGCTGGAACCCAGGAGCGCTCCTCTGGCCCGTAGCCCTCCCAGTCCACCAGATACTGCAGAGAGTTCTGGACCCTCCGGGAGTCCAGTATCCGGCGGACTGTGTAGGCTGGCTGGCCGTCTATGATCCTGGGAGGTGGCGGGGGTCTGTGGGGGGGGGCAAAAGGAGAAGACAAGACAGGTTTAAGGAGTGAAACATGGAAAGTGGGGTTAACTCTAAGGGAGCGAGGCAGAACTAAACGATACGACACAGGGTTAACCTTTCTAGAAATGCGGAAAGGGCCGATGTATCTCTGGGAAAGCTTCTTGGATTCGACCCGGAGGGGCAAGTTCTTAGTGGCCAACCAAACTCTCTGACCAGCTCGGAAACTAGGGGCGTCCGGCGGTGGCGATTAGCCTGACTTTGGTATCTCTGGGAGGTCCGAAGGAGGGTACACCTGGCCTTCTTCCAGGTCCGCCTACAGCGTTGGACAAAGCGCTGGGCCGAGGGAACACCAACTTGCGCCTCTTCCTCTGGAAACAAAGGAGGGTTGTAACCGAACTGGCATTCGAAGGGGGACAATCCGGTGGCTGAGGACTGGAGGGTGTTGTGGGCATATTCAGCCCAAATGATATAGGTGGCCCAAGACGTGGGATTACTGGCCGCCATACACCGCAGGGTGGTCTCCAGATCCTGATTAATCCGTTCCGTTTGGCCATTAGACTCTGGATGGAATCCTGACGATAGGCTGGCTGTGGCCCCAATAAGCCTGCAGAAGGCCCCCCAAAACCGGGACGAGAATTGGGGACCTCGGTCAGAGACCACGTCCAGGGGAATGCCAAATATCCGGAAGACATGGTTCATGAGGAGCTCAGCAGTCTCCTTAGCCGAGGGCAGCTTGGGCAGGGGAATAAACCGGGCAGCCTTAGAGAAACGGTCTACCACCACAAGGATGACGGTGTAGCCCTGGGATAGAGGAAGTCCCGTAACAAAGTCCAGCGAAAGGTGTGACCATGGCCTTCGAGGAACAGGTAAGGGATGGAGCAGTCCCTGGGGTCGCTGGCGTGTCGACTTTCCCTGGTTGCACACAGGGCAGGCCTCAACGTAGACCTGCACGTCCTTCTTGATGGACGGCCACCAAAACCGCCGTCGGAGGAACTCCAGTGTGCGAGCACTGCCAGGATGGCATGTCAAGGGCGACTCATGACCCCACTGCAAGACGCGGGCCCGAACCGAGAGAGGAACGTACAGGCGACCGGCAGGACCACCGCCTGGATCGGGCTCATGGGCAAGAGCTTCGTACCCCTCTTTCTAGTTCCCACTGAAGAGGTGCGACGATCCTAGACCTCGGAATAATCGATGCCAAGGGCTTCTCTTGTACCTCGGGAGAATAGACTCGAGACAGAGCATCCGGCTTGACGTTCTTGGTGCCAGGTCGGTAAGTCAGGATGAACTGGAATCGATTAAAGAAAAGGGACCATCGTGCTTGCCGAGGGTTCATCCGCTTAGCCTGTTGGAGATATTCCAGGTTCTTGTGGTCTGTGAGAACCTGGAAAGGGTGCTGAGCCCCCTCAAGCCAATGGCGCCACTCTTCCAAGGCCAGTTTAACCGCAAGCAACTCTAGATCCCCCACGTGGTAGTTGCGCTCGGCCTCAGACAGGCGGCGAGACATGAAGGCACAAGGGTGTAATCTCCCATCCGCACCCCTCTGTGACAGGACGGCTCCCACCCCCACCTCTGAGGCGTCCACCTCCACCACGAAAGGTCTCTCTGGGTCAGGGGTCACCAGAATCGGAGCAGAAGTGAAGCGGCGCTTGAGATCCTCGAAGGCCCCTGCTGCTTCCGGACCCCAGTGAATCTTGGTCCCTCCTCCCTTGGTAAGCGTCGTCAAGGGGGCTACCACCGAGCTGAAATTCTTGATGAACTTCCGATAGAAGTTAGAAAAGCCAATGAACCGTTGAACCTCCTTGACCGTGGCAGGTGTGGGCCAATCGTGGACCGCCTTGACCTTCTTGGGATCCATCTCTAGGTGCCCGGGAGTAACAATAAACCCGAGAAACTGAGTCTGAGAAACATGAAATTCACACTTCTCAGGCTTAACGTAGAGGTGATTGTCAAGGAGCCTCTGGAGAACCCGGCTAACATGCCCCTCATGCTCCTTCAGTGACCTCGAGAAGATGAGGATATCGTCCAGGTACACGAAGACGAACAGATTAAGCATATCCCGGAGAACATCATTAATCAGGGCTTGGAATACTGCGGGGGGCATTGGTGAGCCCGAACGGCATCACCCGATATTCATAGTGTCCCGTGGGCGTGTTGGAACGCCGTCTTCCATTCGTCTCCTGGCCGGATCCGCACGAGATGGTAAGCATTGCGGAGATCCAGCTTAGTAAAAATGGAAGCCCCTTGAAGCAGCTCAAAAGCAGTGGCCATGAGAGGAAGAGGATATCGATTCCGAACCGTGATCTTGTTGAGTCCCCGGTAATCAATACAAGGCCTCAGACCCCCGTCTTTCTTTTCAACAAAAAAGAAGCCCGCCCCAGCCGGGGAAGTAGAGGCATAGATGAGGCCGGCTGCCAAGGACTCCTTAATGTAAGTGTCCATAGCTGCGTGCTCGGGGGAGGACAAGGAAAGATCCGACCTCTAGGAGGGCAGCACCCAGGGAGTAGATCAATGGCACAGTCATAAGTGCGATGAGGCGGTAAGGCAGTAGCCCGGGCCTTGCTGAACACTGTTTTGAACCGATGGTAAACACTGGGGACTCGGGAGACGTCAACAGACTCTTGAAACTGGGTACTAGGGACTGAGGAACTCTGAAGCATGCAGGTGAGTTGGCAAGTGGGACCCCAGCTAAGAATGGTGCCAGTAGGCCAGTCGATCTGGGGATTATGTCTGCATAGCCAAGGGTGACCCAGGATAATAGGATACTCGGGAGAGTCAATGAGATAGAAGGTCTCCTCCTGCTGGTGTTGAGAGATGGTAAGTCGCAGGGACTGAGTCGCCTCAGTAACTTTTCCTGGTTCCAGAGGTCGGCCATCTAAGGCTGTAACTGCCTGGGGTTGAGGAAGTAGTTGGGTAGGGATCTTAAGTTCCTTAGCCAAGGTTACATCCATAAAATCACCTGCGGCACCGGAATCGATCATAGCCTGGACCCGATGCTGGTGGCCCTCCCAGGACAGAGTGGCTGGAATAGCTAGGACCGCGTTAGTAGGAGGAGCTCTAATTTTCCCCATCACAACCCTCCTGTAGCTGGGCGGGGACAGGCGTTTCCCGAAGCTCGGGGCAAGTGGAGCCGGAAGTGGCCGGCAACCCCGCAGTAGAGGCACCGACGCTCCCTCATGCGACGTTCCCTTTCGTTGGAAGAAAGCCTGGAACGGCCTAACTGCATGCTCTCCGGGGAATCTTGGGGCAGTTCAGGAGCCGGGGCAGCTCTGAATGACGGAGTCCAAACAGGAGAAACAGAGCTGCTCAGAGGAACTTGGGACAGAGACACCTGACGGCGAGCCGTTCTCCGCTCTCTTAGACGATTGTCCAGGCGGATGGCCAAGGCTATGAGGGACTCGAGATCTTCAGCTGGTTCACGGGTGGCTAACTCATCTTGAAGGGGCTCAGATAACCCTCCCTGAAAGCAGACCCTCAGCGCTTCATCATTCCATCCGCTCCTTGCTGCTATGGTTCGGAACTCAATGGCAAAATCTGCCGTGCTCGGGGCCCTGACGGAGAGACAGTAGGCGCTTGGAAGCCTCCCGCCCACTGACAGGATGATCGAACACCCGCTTGAATTCTTCTACAAATGCAGCGTGGGAGTCACAACAGGCCTCCTGGGACTGCCACACCGCAGAGGCCCAGGCGAGCGCCTTGTCTGAAAGAAGGGTAATGAGGTAGGCAATCTTGGAACGGTCTGTGGGAAAACTTGAGGGTTGGAGCTCGAAGGTGAGGGAGCATTGGGTGAGGAAACCCTGACAAGAGCTTGGATCCCCAGAAAAGGGCTTGGGAGGTGGTAGTCGGGGCTCCGCCAACCGAGAAGGCCTGTCGTCACTGGGAGGTGACCGGGGGAAGGGGGGAGAACCAAGGAGGCGTTCAAAGAGCTGGTGAAGGGAACTCATCATTTCGGCCAGGAGTTGAGAATGTCTAGCCATCAGCTCCTCTTGTCGGCTGAGAACGGCTTCATGGCGCTGGAAAGAAGCCTCTCATGTCGAATGATCACCGCCAACAGGTCCTGGGAACTGAGTGTTTCTGGGTCCATGATTGACTTGGTTATTCTGTCACAAGCCGGGTTAGAACTCCGGTCTCAGATGTGTAGAGCTGGGGGTACTACCCCTTAGCCACAGAGGAAATGTTGTAGGACCCAAATGAAACACCCAAGGCAATACTCCAGGCAAGTAGATTTAATATTCCAAAACAGGAGGCAAAACAAAACAACTCCACGAGGGGAGAAAAACAAACTAAAGATAACTTCAACAACTTACTAGGACAGACACGGTGAGACAAAGCAGGAGACACACAGTCAGGACGCAATAACCAAGTGAGAAACAAGGGGAAAACACACAGCTAAAATACTCAAGGGGAAACAAGGCACAGGTGACATAGATAAGCTAATTAGGACACATGAGGAAAAACTAAGGCAAAAGGGGAACACAGCTGACCTCTAGAGGCCAGGAGACAAACAGGGGAAGCAGGAAGCTGACAGGTCCCAGATCTGTTTGTACTCTATAGCCAACTCCTATGGTTGTTGTTATGCATACCAACAGCCATTGGAGTTGGCTAAAATAGTAGTGGGCTAACCTCAAACGTGCAATGTATTAGATTTCAATTTTAGTCTGCAGGGTTATCTTTACATATGTCTGAGATTATTATCATCTCTTTTTACAGTAAATTCTCTGAGAAAGAGGAGTACAATGACAGGTGGAGCCACAGGAGACAATTTATGACATTAGCATTCATGGCTAATGCTAAGATTATGTAGTTGTGAAGGCTTTTCCCAGGAACTTTTTCCCACTTTTCCCACACGTATCTTTCTTATTCCCATCTACCATACTCATACTCCTTGGCACAGAATAGTTTGGGGTCGCCAATAGTCATCTCCTTACACTCACATTTTCTGGAAAGAAAGAGAGAATGTACATTACACATACACATTAGATGTCCATGTCACACAGCCTGCACCCGTAACCATGGAACCCCCAGAATCCCACAATGCATTTGTCACAGATAGGACCGCCCACACCCGGTCTGCAGGTGCACGCCCCGTTGCTACGGTTACAGAAGGCATCATCGCAACCTGAAAGCGAGGGCACTGAACCTACAGGGTGGCAGTCGCACGCTGTAGGTACAAGGTGAGAGGAGGGACAAACAGAACAGAACAGGGAGGTAGTATTAGCACATTACTAGCATTTTATCCAACATACGTAACTAATTAATTTCTTTATCGTTTCCCTTTCAGAATAGGTTTGTTGACTTATTCTGAAAATATGCACCAAGTCCATTCCAAACCATACGTCCCAGGCAAAACAGAAGCAGACACAAACAAACACACCCACACAAACATACTGTACATTCCCGATACACTAGAAATCAGGCTTCCATAAGCAGCACGGCAACAGGACAAGATGGGCGGGAGTATGCATTTAACCCTGAGGATACTCCACATACACACCCCACACACATTACTGTAAAAACAAACAGTAAATCATTCTCCCTTCACACTGTCATTTTCACTGGTTGATGGACTCCCCTCGTGAATGACCGGCTTTTAGTGTGTGTGTCCGTGTCCGTGTCTGTGTGTGTATGTGCCTGCGTGTGCATGTGTGTGTTTTCCCTTTCTCTCAAACCCAGTTTGTTCCCCAAAACAGTTTTTTTGTTCTTTAAGCAGCTGGAGCGAGCAGGCATGCCTGGGGAAATGTGCCTCGCATGGAGCAGGGGAGATTCCTCCATTGTTTGCAATTACTGTCAGATTCCCCAAAGACATTGTTGATCTTCTACTGAAAAGGACTAAAGGAATCAGTATTGTTTAAGTTGGCAATACCGTAGTTGGCATTGCGATCGAAGTGGTTCGAAAAGGTCCTATATGTCTGAACATAATGTCAGAGCTGACAGTGGGCATAACTAACCTTCCACTACCGAATGTTTTTGTTAGGGCTTAGTGCCTTCATCACACCTGATTCAACTAATCAACTGACATTTAACACCTTGATGAGCTAAATCAGGTGTTTCATTGCTGAGCTGGAGAAAGAAATGAACTTACACACAAAATAAACTACTCAAGACCATGATTGACAATCACTGCTGTTATGTAGACCATGGCAACGCATACCAGGCAATAGTAACAACATAGTAACAACAATTGAGTGGCGCAGTGGTCTAAGGCACTGCATCGCAGTGCTAGCTGTGCCACTTGAGATCCTGGTTCGAATCCAGGCTCTGTCGCAGCCGGCCGCGACCGGGAGACTCATGGGCAGCGCACAATTGGCCTAGCGTTGTCCAGGGTAGGGGAGGGAATGGCCGGCAGGGATGTAGCTCAGTTGATAGAGCATGGCGTTTGCAACGCCAGGGTTGTGGGTTCATTTCCCATGGGGGACCAGTATATATATATATTTTTTTTATATATATATATGTATTCACTAACTGTAAGTCGCTCTGGATAAGAGCGTCTGCTAAATGACAAAAAAATATATATAATAATAATAATTCAGACATAAGAGGGAGGGAGATGTGGATACCATCACAATGGACACCATCATCAACATGGAGATAGTTGCCCATGGCAACCCATGTCAGGCCAGAGTAATAACATTGTAACAAATCATTCAGATAACAGGTACAAATCATTCAATTTCTCTCTTACTTGTGCAGGAGTCAGAGGCTGAGGGTTCGGGTTAAAAAACAAATCATAACAAGGACAGACAGAGGGATAAGTGTGTTCTCTTACATGTGCAGGAGACGGGGCAGAGCTGGTGTAACAACATAGTAACAAAGCAGATATAACAGGGACCGAGAGAGGCAGGCAGAAGTATGTTCTCTTACGTGTGCAGGAGTCGGGGGCAGAGCTGGGTCTGTTGAGGTGCCTGTAGAACCCTCTCTTACAGCTCTGGCAGTGTCTGCCCTCTGTATTGTGGCGGCAGGAGTCACACACACCCCCACCACGGCATCCTGATGCCAGCCACACACCCCGGTCAAAGTGAAAAAGAACAAGATATTTGACAGCGTTCTAATCCAATGTTTCAGGTGCATCTGTTTTCTCAAAGGTACAGATAGTAGGTTTCACTCATATTTGCATCGATGTAATTTTGAAAAGGGTACAAAATTATCATGATGAGAATGTTTCTATAAAAGACAGATCACCTTGAGAGCAATGGCATCCTGTACCTATTGAATCATACAACTACTAGTGAAGACATCTGTCTGTAGCTGTGTATAT
This sequence comes from Coregonus clupeaformis, assembly GCF_020615455.1. Lineage (NCBI taxonomy): Eukaryota > Metazoa > Chordata > Actinopteri > Salmoniformes > Salmonidae > Coregonus > Coregonus clupeaformis. The sequence goes on along the minus strand of NC_059202.1, from coordinate 51,097,479 downwards.
TATGTAATGTACGTTGTTTTGCCTATTGACCTTCCTGGCCCTGTAAGACTCACTCTTGCATTCATGCGGTGCTCCTATGATGCCGTTGGCAGCTTGCCAAGGCTGGTCGTTGTAGAGGGGAGCACAGTGCTCACAGTGGTCGCCGGCTGTTTTGTGTTCACCTCCCATGGACCTGCCGCAGGGGAGAGAGGGAGCAGTGTATTACATATGTATTACTGGATTACTGTTACAGACAGATACACACATGAGTACAAGAGGGAGACAGAAAACAGTGTTCACACACACACACACACACACACTTAATCCCTAATCATCTTCCTACCCCTCATTGATTGACTTCCAAACCACTGTTACCTGCCAATGTTTACATGATGAGCCATTTTACAACACTGTTAGTACACTGGTGTTCCTCCATTTACAGTGAAAAACATGTGGGATGCTGTTTAAGCAATGGGGTTTTACTACACCATAATTAGGTTAATATAAACAGGTTTCCTGTAATCGGAGGTAAAGCTGTGGCTAGATATTTAGTCTTCAGTAAAGCCCACAGCCGCCGCATCAAAACACCACAACACAGATTTAGAACAAGGAGGGGTGGGAACACAAAGAGTGACAGAGACTTACACCTGAACACAGACCCTGACACACGCACATTGACCAAATACACACACAATAAAACAAACATAAAGGATACACACACACCAACATACACACAAAATGAGGCCTAAACACAAGCAGCCTCATACACACAAACACTTGGCAGCACAAACACACATACGAAAACAGTCAGGGACATTGTGTAACAGAACAAATTGTGCTTAACGATCACAGTGTTTTGGCGCATTGCTAATATGACAAAGAGAGATAAGTGGTCGGTTGTGATTTGTTATTGGTGGTGCATGTCACACTTACTCACCACATGATTGGTCCTCTGCCTGGTGGGGAGGTACCCGCCGGCTGGTACACAGTCCTCGGCATGCCCATTGCAGAGGCAGCTGCCCTTAACGATGAAGTCATAGATGGCATAATGGGCCATGGGCAGGGCATCTGGGTCTTTAGCCTGGCAGGGGCAAGGCTGGTTCTGGAGCAGACGCACCTGCAGGTTGGTGACCATCAACTGGGTCTTGGCAATCGGCCCGTAGGGGTCCAGGGAGTGCCCGGGGGACAAGGCACGGTAGATTACCTGAGGATAGGGGCAGATTGGAGATGGTCAGACACAGGTGAAGGATGGAGGGGTCGGTCAGTTAGGCTCGGGGTGGGCACCTACAGACAGGGACAGAGTGTAGAGGTTGCTCAGAGTTTGGCACGTTAGATCACCTAGAGACAGACAGGGGAGTTGGTCAGACAGGTGGCAGTGGAGGGGTTGGTCAGAGTTACTCAGGGGAGAGGGCACCTAAGGAAAGGGGCAGAGTGGAAGGGTTGGTCAGGAGTGCCACAGGGAAAATAGGAACCAGGCCTTCATCTGGTTCACCTTTCATTCTCTCTCTCTCTCTCTAACAATGCCACATCCAAAATCGTCTCAGGGAGAAACATCAGAAGAATAAAGGGAAAATTAATATTCTATTTATGCATGATGTTATCATGGGCTTTGTGTAGCTGAGTATGCGTCCTGTAATGTACGCCAACCACTGGTGTACATTACAACAGACTTCTCCCATTGAAACCAACCAGAGATCCCACAGAACCCACAACACTCACCTCTCCTAGGGCACAGGCGAACGCTCCTGAGTACTTGGAGGTACAGGCTGCCACGCTCTCCCCCACAGGAGCCTCCTCTGCCAGGCCGAAGGTGCCCTCACAGTCCCTGGCAAAGTACCTGGGTTTAAAAATAATACATACATCAACAAAATGTGTATTTGATCCCAGAGGATAGCACATCAAATCATTAATTAAAACACTTATTTCCAAAGTGGTCCTCGATGGTACCTGAGTGTCTTCCAGGTCTGTTCGTGGTCCTGGGAAAGCACCAGCAGCATGGCAGCAGGGCGGGGGGAACGGAACACCAGGATCAGGTCGGTGAAGTAGAACTCTGTCTCCAGGTCTAGATGGAGGGTCTCGGTCGCCACCCCCTCTGCAGACTGCCACCAGGTATCTGGGTATTCAAAGGATGGGTTGGTCATGGCAGTGGCTAGGTGGGCCTGGTAGGGGAGGGCTGCATTGCACTTGCTGCATTTGGGTGCTGCTGGGCAGTAAGACTCCTTGTGTGGAGAACTAGAAGTCTGCTGGTAGGAGCAGTAGGACTCTGTGGAGTTAGATCCACACACAGACTGGGTGAGTAGTCCTCGACCCAAGGCTAGGTTCCCCATGCAAGGGTTACAGGTCCTGCCAGCACAGCGCCTCTGGCTCTCCACTTCTGGAAGGAGCTGGAGAGAGAGAGAGAGAGAGAGAGAGAGAGAGAGAGAGAGAGAGAGAGAGAGAGAGAGAGAGAGAGAGAGAGAGAGAGAGAGAGAGAGAGAGAGAGAGAGAGAGAGAGAGAGAGAGAGAGAGAGAGAGAGAGAGAGAGAGAGAGAGAGAGAGAGAGAGAGAACTGAATTGAGAGAAACAGAAACATGGGTTTAGAATGGATTGGCATTAAACATGAAATCCATATTCTCCAACTAAAACGCATTTTTACAGATTTGATTACCTGGTTACCAAATATAAAATCAGCAGGACAGACATGAAATACTTTTCTAGATAGAATGCATTAGACAGCCAACAAACATTTCAAAGCAACATACTTTATAACGCTTTACTTATCAGCCAAAAGAGGAAACGCACAAAGAGGAATCACAAGTAAAGTCCACCGTCTCATCGATAATATAACATTCACTGTCGATCATAAACGGTATGTGCTACCTATCCAATATCGTTTATGTCAGTAATCACTGTTGCATAAAATGTAGGCTTTAGGTATGCGCCACCATCGCAGGGCAATTAGTGTCTTTCACTGTTTGAAATAAGTCCATGTGTTTTTCTGGGACAATAAGACATTTTAAATATGGAAAAGTTGAAGCCCCGCCCCCGCCATTTAGTAGTCTTTCCCAAGGACTGTATTGCTCTTTCCCAACCTTATACACAGCAAATTGGCCAGTTTTAACAAGTGTTGCTTTTCATGCTTTTCAAATTGGCCAGTTTAATCAAGTTGTTTTTACACCCTCTGTGCTAATATAACTCCCAGGTGAGAGTTCCTGTACAGAGGTTGGGCGGTGGCACTGAGCAGTGTTGATTGTGCTTCCGGTTTTAACTTGAAACTTCCTTTTCATCTAATTGCCGACGGTGCAAGGGCAGCTGGAATTGTGCAGCATTGAAAGGTAAGTAATATGTTCATTGTTTAATAAGTTAGCTGGTGGCCAAACTTGTTATATCGGCTAAGTGAATGGTCGAGATCTTTGTTTGTAGATATAGCTACATCTGCAAAGTTTAGATTTAAAGGTTGCTAGCTAGCAAACGTGGTTAGTTAACATTAGCGATAGATTAATTAGCTATCTAGCTACATGTTGGCTGGAACTTTGTCTCAACTTCATGCGTTTGCTAAAGTTAGCAAACTATTCGATTTGAGAAAATGAATCAAAATCCAAAAGGATCAGAGAAAGGCTGTACCGCTAGGTGATTTCAAACATGTGCGTGTTGAGTTCAGGAGGCCAACTAAAATTTGTGGCGCAGCAGGTGCATGGTGTTAATTGGGGTGTGATCAATTTGAGCCTCGTTTGGTGCAGCATGTAGCTAGCCAGGAGGTTAATGTAACAACATGGCTAATATCTACTAATTTGTTCTTCGAAATGCATATCTAAGAATGTTTGTCTGCCCAAAAATGGTTAGATAGGTAGCTAGCTATGACACCGACCTCAACATCTTGTAACTTAGCGCTAAGGTTAGATAGCTAGAGCACGTGGCCAGAGGTGATAGGGTTGTCCTTGGTCATTTAGATTAACATGTCTATGGTGTGTGCTTGTTGTTAATCACAGAGCAGACATTGTGTTCAAGCCAATATGGCTTGAAATGTATTGGCCAGTTTCTTTCCTATAGATTTGAGTGGTGGTGGTAACTGTTTGTAGCTAGTTAGATAGCTAGTTAGTATGGTTGATTTCACTGGAATATTGCCTTGCCAAGCCACCGATCCGGGATCCGCAGGCAGACACGTTACATCATTAAAGTGGCAATGGTTGATCCACTGCAGGGAAGACAAAAGGGAGAGGGTATTATGGGGCATTGTGTGTGATTGTTTCTGTATGTACAGCTACACCATAAAATGTTTGCAACCAAATTTATTTTAAATATGACATTGTGTGTAATTGCGTTTTGCAGGAGTGCAGTGTAACATGTTGGTGAAGGTCCAATACCAAAAATGCAAGAAGTTCATGAAGTTGCAGCCTGGGTGCTCTAACAGAGATTTCATAAATCAAGGTCTGATGTATTTTCTTAATTGAACCCTTGGGCTTGATTTGGGTCAGACCCATTCTGTTGCCCCCTAGGTGGCTTATCTCCCTGTATTCTGATTAGTCTCTCTTTCTGTAGTCCAAAAAAGGTTTGGACTGCCCTCAGCAGCACAAATACAAATTTGTGATGAGTCCCAAACTGAGGTGGAGGAGGATGTCCTGCTGGACCTGATTGAGGCCAATCTAGACCTGTGCCTCACAATCAAAGATCTTGATGAAGGTATCTTTCTACAGTCTCACATATCAAATAACATGACTGTATAGATTGATTACTTTGTTCCATTGTTTGTGCTCAGAATTTTCTCCTGCAGGCTGTTCGACACCTAGTTCGTGCACAGACACATTATCCCTTTCGTCAAGCGATTTAGACCTGAGATCTCCAGAAAGACCGTCTAAAAAGGCCAACACAACCTTAGGAGATGAGGCCATCGACTCTGCAGCAGCAAAAGAGGTATAATGATAACTGATATTGGATGTTTGTAATCCCATTTCTGTGTTGGCAGCATAAACCAACCCTAAATTATTGAACTTTTCTCTTGTCTTAATAGATGGTCCGAGATGCCCTGACTAGTAGACCTGGTGGGCAAGACGTATTAGAGTACCAGACAACCAAAACATTGGACCACAGAACCAGGAGAGAGATGATTGCAGTCTTAGTCAGCCACATGAAAGAGTAAGCTTGTCATTAGCCAATCTGGCCACAAACAATGGATCAAAACAATCAAACTATACATTCATGTTATTTGGCATCATTTAGACTGTAGAAAGATATAGTACCTTCATCAACAAAACGTTGGTTAAACATATTTGGCGTGTATGCTGTAATGTTGTTGAGCAGGAGGCTTCCCACTCATCAACAGAGAGAACGTTATGCTCTTGGAATTGTGACCCTCTTTCCTTCGTTAAGAGATCCTTTTTCCACCAAAGGCTATGTAAGTGCTGGTAGAGCATGCTTGCTTTAATATTTTGACACTTGTTCTGTGGACTGAAAGGGGCATCAAACGGTCATAGAATCATGTCTAAAAATAATAACCATTTGACTACCATGTTGGTCACCTTTTCCCACATCGAAGGAACACTTCTATGATCCTGACACGGGCAAAGGATATCTGAATTATCGCCTGAAGACGGTATCAAGGAAGACCTCAAGTCGACCCATCAAGAAGAGTATTTCACCCCAGTCAGGAGGCCCAACCCATAGGAAGAAGACTAACCTGGACCACCAGCTTGTTGGTGATGCTTGCAAGGAGGCCATATCATTCCTTGTCCGCTCAGCTGATGAAAAACAAATCTATCAGAAGATAGGTATTCCACTATTGCCAGGAGCTAGTTTATAGTCCAGACAGAAGCACAGATGTCCTCAGTCTTTCCCAGGTTTCTGGACATCAAAGGATTGGTGAGTGATGTAGTATGTCTTGGAATCAGAACTACGGGCTATTTGTCTGATTGTGAACATGATTTTGTGTTGGTCATGAAGTTGAGTTGATCCACTTTTTTTAGGTGAATCAGGACTTTTTGCTGATGTTCGACGATGAAACATCCTCTAAGCTCCTTAAAGTGGGACACCTGTATTGAAACCTAAAGTCATCAAACTGGCAAAATCCCTGACTGCGACCACCGATTTGCTTCGCCTCCTGAAGTCTGCCGAAAAACTGCCAGAGAATGACAGCGAAACCAGTAAGTGGATTCTCTCGTGGGTAGTGCAATGTTTCAAACTCAGCGATATTCTTATGTGAGTTGGGGTGTTTGCCTTTTCTTGCCCTCAGACTGGGACAATGATATGTCCTCCCTGCTGCTGCTGCTTCATCTCCTCCCACCACCAGCAGGAGGGAAGAGGACCAAGATCAGTGCCAGTGATGCTTTTGGCAGACTAGTGCACTTTCATAAGGGAAGATGATACAGTAATTGTTGTGAAATTTCTTTTTTGGGTTGTCTCTTCATTGTCTTAACATGTGGAGGGTGACTTAAAAATACCCTTTGTGTGTTGCAGTCATGCTGCAGCATTGAAGACCATCATGATGGGAGCCATGGTCGGAAGAAGACAGAGCAAGATTGACAACTACTACATCGTGGTGGACAAGAGGCTTGTTCCCTGCCAGGTGGTCTGTGTGCATTTTATGAACTGTTCAAAGCCCACTTTGTCTTCCACTTTTGTCTTTAACCTCTACTTGATCAGTGTCCCGTATACGGGAAGGTTGAACTAACGTGTGCTAATGTGATTAGCATGACTGTTGTAAGTAACAGCAAACTTTCCAGGACATGGACATGTCTTATGGGCAGAAGGTTTAAGTTCTTGTTAATCTAACTGCACTGTCCAATTTACAGTAGCTATTACAGTGAAAAAATACCAATACCATCTAGATGTGTGAAAGTTAGTGTATACGCTAATGATCCATCATGTATGACATTCCTGGGAGTGTGTAAACTTACATTTTGTATTACCATATCAGTTTTGTATGTTTTCTATAGTTATGTACTTGAAAATGTATAAATTGACCAATTCGGCACATTTGGGCAGACTTTATACAAAATAGTCTAGTATTGCAATGCTTCACTGGATCAGCCTGAAACTTTGCACACACTAAATTGCGCCTAAACTGCAATATTATATTGTGGCCTTTCTCTTGCATTTCAAAGATGATGGAACAAAAAAATAAATAGAACGCATGTTTTTTTGTTTGTATTATCTTTTACAAGATCTAATGTGTTATATTCTCCTACATTAATTTCACATTTCCACAAACTTCAAAGTGTTTCCTTTCAAATGGTATCAAGAATATGCATATCCTTGCTTCAGGTCCTGAGCTACAGGCAGTTAGATTTGGGTATGTCATTTTAGGCAAAAATGGAAAAAAAGGGTCAGATCCTTAAGAGGTTAACCTGACATATGATGATGCTCTTGTCAACTTCTACACATTTGTGCAGACAACTATCTACAACATTGATGTAGGCAACAAGAGGCCCCTAGCGTGATAAGAGTTGAGGACAAAACTTAACTAGATAAATGTATGTTACGGTGCTTTTGTTGTCAAGAGTTGCACAGAAACAGCCAGTTATTGATCTCTCAGTTGAGAATTGAGCATAGCTCCTATCCCTCCAAGTTTAGATTGGTCTGTGCTCAATATACACTGCTAAAAAAAATTAAGGGAACACTAAAATAACACATCTTAGATCTGAATGAATGAAATAATCTTATTAAATACTTTTTTATTTACATAGTTGAATGTGCTGACAACAAAATCACACAAAAATGATCAATGGAAATCAAATGTATCAACCCATGGAGGTCTGGATTTGGAGCCACACTCAAAATAAAAGTGGAAAACCACACTACAGGCTGATCCAACTTTGATGTAATGTCAAAATGAGGCTCAGTAGTATGTGTGGCCTCCACGTGCCTGTATGACCTCCCTACAACGCCTGGGCATGCTCCTGATGAGGTGGCGGATGGTCTCCTGAGGGATCTCCTCCCAGACCTGGACTAAAGCATCCGCCAACTCCTGGACAGTCTGTGGTGCAACGTGGCGTTGGTGGATGGAGCGAGACATGATGTCCCAGATGTGCTCAATTGGATTCAGGTCTGGGGAACGGGCGGGCCAGTCCATAGCATCAATGCCTTCCTCTTGCAGGAACTGCTGACACACTCCAGCCACATGAGGTCTAGCATTGTCTTGCATTAGGAGGAACCCAGCGCCAACCGCACCTGCATATGGTCTCACAAGGGTTCTGAGGATCTCATCCTGGTACCTAATGGCAATCAGGCTACCTCTGGCGAGCACATGGAGGGCTGTGCAGCCCCCCAAAGAAATGCCACCCCACACCATGACTGACCCACCGCCAAACCGGTCATGCTGGAGGATGTTGCAGGCAGCAGAACGTTCTCCACGGCGTCTCCAGACTCTGTCACGTCTGTCACATGTGCTCAGTGTGAACCTGCTTTCATCTGTGAAGAGCACAGGACGCCAGTGGCGAATTTGCCAATCTTGGTGTTCTCTGGCAAATGCCAAACGTCCTGCACGGTGTTGGGCTGTAAGCACAATCCCCACCTGTGGACGTCGGGCCCTCATACCACCCTCATGGAGTCTGTTTCTGACTGTTTGAGCAGACACATGCACATTTGTGGCCTGCTGAAGGTCATTTTGCAGGTCTCTGGCAGTGCTCCTCCTGCTCCTCCTTGCACAAAGGCGGAGGTAGCGGTCCTGTTGCTGGGTTGTTGCCCTCCTACGGCCTCCTCCACGTCTCCTGATGTACTGGCCTGTCTCCTGGTAGCGCCTCCATGCTCTGGACACTACGCTGACAGACACAGCAAACCTTCTTGCCACAGCTCGCATTGATGTGCCATCCTGGATGAGCTGCACTACCTGAGCCACTTGTGTGGGTTGTAGACTCCGTCTCATGCTACCACTAGAGTGAAAGCACCGCCAGCATTCAAAAGTGACCAAAACATCAGCCAGTAAGCATAGGAACTGAGAAGTGGTCTGTGGTCACCACCTGCAGAACCACTCCTTTATTGGGGGGTGTCTTGCTAATTGCCTATAATTTCCACCTGTTGTCTATTCCATTTGCACAACATCATGTGAAATGTATTGTCAATCAGTGTTGCTTCCTAAGTGGACTGTTTGATTTCACAGAAGTGTGATTGACTTGGAGTTACATTGTGTTGTTTAAGTGTTCCCTTTATTTTTTTGAGCAGTGTAGTTGTAGACAGCAGTTTTCAACATACTCAGGTTTCAGAAAACATTTGAGTAGTATTCATAAGAATATTGGTCAAGTAGTTGATGCACTGAGCTTAGAAGGGCCCTCTCATGTTGCTGATTTTCCAGTCCAGTTAGAAGCTCCACAAAAGGGTGGTGACATTGGTGTCCCACATGATAACACTCAAAAGCGATTGTTTTGAGGAAAATTGACAGTCTTGCTAAAGATGTGTGCCTCCATCATTGCCAAGTTGCAAGCTAGTGGAGTTGCAAATAGTGTTGTGTCGACAGTAGTGTGTGATTTAGAAGAGCTTACTACTAGTCTGCACTCCCAAATTAAACAAGATGTTCTGTCAGTTATGCCTATGGATAACCCCTCTACATCTGCTGTAAAGGATAGTTTCGAGATTTTTTAAAACCCATTTGCCAGTTTTAAGACCGAAACCAAGAGAACCAAAAATGGAGTATTGTGGAGCCAGTAGAAGTAGTGTTAGGAGTTAGATATGATAGCAGGCGAAATAAACAAACAGGCATGTATGATCAAGTCCCAGTGAAAGACACTTTTGTATATATTCCTATACTGGAAACGTTGACGTTCATGTCTCGCAATTCTGAAATCTGTAAGTTATTGGAAAATGAACCTAGGGATACATCTGTGGAAGACACTTATGAAGACTTTTGTACTGGAAGTTAATTTAAGACTCATCCCTTGTTCTCAAAACATAATGCTTTACAGATCCAATTGTACTATGATGACTTTGAAACTGCAAACCCACTTGGATCCAAGCGTGGTGTTCAATAATAATAATAATAATAATATGCCATTTAGCAGACGCTTTTATCCAAAGCGACTTACAGTCATGTGCGCATAAATTTTTACGTATGGGTGGTCCCGGGGATCAAACCCACTACCCTGGCGTTACAAGCGCCATGCTCTACCAATTGAGCTACAGAGGACCACAAGATAGGCGCCATTTATTTTGTTCTCCGGAATCTGCCTCCCAAGTTTAACTCTGCTGTGATTAATATTAATTTACTGTCATTTCATTATCAAGATCTAAAGAAATATGGCTTTGATGCCATTCTAGAGCCCTTGGTTAATGATGTTAAACAACTGGAGAGTGATGGTGTAAATTTGCCTTTTTCAACTGATAGTGCCATAAACTCTATCTGCCAAATAACTGGAGACAATTTGGGGATGCATGCAGTCCTTGGTTTCATTACTTTTGCCGGTGCTGTTTGATAGAAAAGTCTAATGCTCAGACGGTATACATTGTCTTGCGTGGTAAAGATCAATTTGAAATGCATTTGAATCAGTTGCAATCACACCCAAAGCTCCAATATGTGTATGGTGTAAAGAACAATTCTAAACTAAACAATTTGCAGCACTTCCATGTTTGTAGTAATTTTTCTGTGGACATAATGCATGACATTCTTGAAGGTGTGGCTCAGTTTGAGTTAAAACTGTTTGAATATGTCTCTGAATTTTATTTTGAAACGTGCGCTTCTCTCTAGAATCTACTCGTTTGACTATGGGTACTTGGAGCGCAAAAACCGTCCAACTAAAGTCAACCTAGAGAACAGTGGAAATAGCATAGCACTTAATTCTATTCAAACTCTGTCTTGTGAGAAACGTTCCCTTGATTTTAGGTGATGTTCCACCAGGAAATGAGAACTGGAATGTCCACCTGTTATCAGAGAATTGAACGCATGTCACCCACTGAGCAGGTTTGGGATGCTCTGGATCGACGTGTACGACAGCGTGTTCCAGTTCCCGCCAATATCCAGCAAACTTCGGACAGCCATTTAAGAGGAGTGGGACAACATTCCACAGGCCACAATCAACAGCCTGATCAACTGTATGCGAAGGAGATGTGTCGCACTGCATGAAGCAAATGGTGGTCACACCAGATACTGACTGGTTTTCTGATCCATGCAGGTTTGGGATGCTATGGATCGTTAATTTAAGACTCATCCCTTGTTCTCAAAACATAATGCTTTACAGATCCAATTGTACTATGATGACTTTGAAACTGCAAACCCACTTGGATCCAAGCGTGGTGTTCAATAATAATAATAATTATTATTTTTAAGGTATCTGTGACCAACAGATGCATATCTGTATTCCCAGTCATGTGAAATCCATAGATTAGGGTCTAATGAATTTATTTCAGTTGACGGATTTCCTTATATGAACTGTAACTCGGTAAAATCTTAGACATTGTTGCATGTTGCATTTATATTTTGTTCAGTATACACACACACACACACACACACACACACACAAAGAGACACATCACCTGACAGTTGTCAGGCAGACAACCCTGGACCTGGGGTTATCTGACCCTTGACCTCAATAATCAGCCATTTGTGAGCCAGTTGTTTACGTCATGATAATATCACCAGAGTCAACAGACAAAGGGGAAGAAAGAGAAAAAGAGAGCTTTCAGCAAGAGCTGATACACTGTATGTGCATGCGTGTTTGGATGTGTGTGTGTTTGCGTAAGTTCAACTGCATTGTCACGAATAGGTTACTATTTTGATATATCATAACAGTGCCTTCAGAAAGTATTCATGCCCCTTGACTTATTCAACATTTTGTTTTGTTACAGCCTGAATTCAAAATTGATTAAATATTTTTTTTTTATAACTCATCTACACACAATACTCCATAATGACAAAGTGAAAACATGTTTTTAGAATTTTTTGAAAATGTTTTGATAATGAAATACAGAAATATCTAATTTACATAAGTATTCACAGCCCCTGAGTCAATACATGTTAGTCACCTTTGGCAGTGATTACAGCTGTGAGTCTTTCTGGGCTTTGCACATCTGGATTGTACAATATTTTCACATATTTTTTTTTTAAATTCTTCAAGCTCTGTTAAGTTGGTTGTTGATCATTGCTAGACAGACATGTTCAAGTCTTGCCATAGATTTTCAAGCTGATTTAAGTCAAAACTGTAACTAGGCCACTGGTAAGCAACTTCAGTGTATATTTGGCCTTGTGTTTTAGGTAATTGTCCTGTGGAAGGTGAATTTGTCTCTCAGTGTGTTGGAAAGCAGACTGAACCAGGTTTGTCTCTAGGGTTTTGCCTGTGCTTAGCTCTATTCCATTTATTATTATCCTAAAAACTCCCTAGTCCTTGCCGTGACAAGCATACCCATAACATGATGCAGCCACCACCATGCTTGAAAATATGAATAGTGGTACTCAGTGATGTGTTGTGTTGAATTTGCCCCAAACATAATGCTTTTTTTATATTCAGGACATAAAGTTCATTTCTTTGCCACTCTGTCATTTAGGTTAGTATTGTGGAGTAACTACAATGTTGTTGATCAATCCTCAGTTCTCCTATTACAGCCATTAAACTCTGTAACTGTTTTAAAGTCACCATTGGCCTCATTGTGAAATCCCTGAGCGGTTTCCTTCCTCTCCGGCAACTGAGTTAGGAAGGACACCTGTATCTTTGTGGTGACTGGGTGTATTGATACACCACCCAAAGTGTAATTAATAACTTCACCATGCTCAAAGGGATTTACTCCTGAACTTATTGAGGCTTGCCATAACAAAGGGGTTGAATACTTATTGACTCAAGGCATTTCAGCTTTTCATTTAATTACATTTGTAAAAATGCCTAAAAACATAATTCCACTTTGACATGATGGGGTATTGTGTTTAGGACAGTGACAAAATATCCATTTAATCCATTTTAAATTCAGGCTGTAACAAAACAAAATGTGGAAAAAGTCAATACTTTCTGAAGGCACTGTAGATGATTGATGATGAGAGTTAGTCAGAGAGAGTGCGAAAGGAGGAGGGACTGATGGGCTAAGATGAATAGGTGAGGGTGTCAGAGTTCAGGTCATGGCTGTAAATACATGAGGTCAGGAGTAATCGCTTCTCACTCTGAACACGACCTGTCACTGTCTCACTGAATCATCTGCTCTCTCTCCGTTTTCTCACTTTGGCCTGACTCTTTGGCGTGTGTAGTTAGTAAACAGGTGTCAAACTCATTCCATGGAGGGCCGAGTGTCTGCGTGTTTTTCGCTCCTTCCTTGTACTTGATTAATTAATTAAGGTCACTAATTAGTAAGGAACTCCCCACATCTGGTTGTCTAGGGCTTAATTGAAAGGAGAAAAAAACCTGCAGACACTAGGCCCTCCATGGAATGAGTTTGACACCCCTGAGTTAGTACATATAATGTTTGAGGAAGGAGTGTGTGTGTTGTGGTGGATATTTTAAATACTATCAAATGAGGAGAGACAAACTTATCACACAAGTCAGAGTTACACTTAAACTAAATCTTTATTCAAATAACTTATCGATAAGGGAGCTGGTCGCAATACCCACACAACCAAGTGGATAGAGTGAGAGCCCAACGAACAGGAAATGCTGACGTCTTATATAGTGGATCTAAAAATGCTTAGTCATGGCTGGTTCCACCCCTCCCCGGCAGATCAGGAGCTACCTTGTTTTCTTCTTGTGGCTATGTGTATCGGGTCATAGTGCACAAACAAGTGATAACGTTAGCTCCGTTACTGCCCATATCTCCACACAGCTGCTTCCTTGGAAGATAGCAAAAGACAGGATGAACTGAAAAACTGTGGTCACTCTGAGGCTCTTTGTCTTATGCCATGTGACCTGGTTACTCAGAAGCAACGAGAAAGTGAAATAATACAGGTCTATCTGTTCATCGAGTTTATCTCTATCCCATGTCCTTGACTACACGCCCAGACCAGCTGCAGGGAGCTAGAGGGAACCATCCTTATGAAAAGCACAGCATTGGTAGTTAAGAAATGTCTCTACTATTCATATTAAACAAATCAGGTAAATACATGATTTTTCTCCCACATTGTGTATGTGTGTGAGTGAATCATTCTTTCTTTGAACCCGACCTGTCACTGGCTCACTGAATCATTCTCTCTCGGTTTTCTTAATTTGGCCTGACTCGAGCGTGTGTGTAACACTGCGTCAAAACAAGGCTCGTCTCCATACACAATTTGTTTTGTTACCAAAACATTCAACGATGTTGTGTGTCCGATGTTGTATGGCTTGTGTTTATGTTTCAGTGTGTGTGCGTACGTGTGTTTTGTGTTGGATGGAGAAGAGAGAAGCATTATGTTTCTCCCCTAGGCATCCCAACCCTAGTGGATCAGGTTCAGGACATTCTTGGAATGCTGTGACTCTCTCTCGTTAACTCTGACTGACAGGATTCTGCTTGATGTCTCGGGGGAACGGGGTTCATGTCTGTGTGTTTTTGCATTTTCATGGGTTATGTTCAGAGTGCTCTAATGATTAGATGGGTCAGGGCTGGGTTGATGCACCTTTAGCCTTTGACTATGCATCAGCAACATGTTTCCAATCCACAAATCCCAAGAGAAAATTCCCAAATCATGGAAAACTGTTTCAGAAAGGATGTCTAATCATGGTCTGTCTTTTTCACTCTCCCTCATTAGCAGCAGGATGAAAGAGATACAGAACAAAGAGAAATGCCTCTATGGTGACGAGGTGTGAATGAAGGAGTCAGGCGCAGGAGGTAAAACACCGAAGTCCAGAGTTTATCCCGTTTGCATAAATAAAATGCACCAAGCGTCAAATGAAACTATTACAAGGGAAAACATCCACCTTGGCATAAACACAGTGAATAGTAGCTCAACCGAGCTACACGCTCTCACAACAAACAATCACTCACAAAGACAAGGGGAACAGAGGGAACACTTGTACACATACTAATTAGGGGAATGAGCACCAGGTGTGTGTGATTGACAAGACATGACAAGTGGAGTGATGAGAATGGGATCGGCAGTAGCTAGTACTCCGGTGACGACGAACGCCGAAGCCTGCCCGAACCAGGAGGGGGGGCAGCCTCGACGGAATCCGTCTACGTCCCTGTAAAAGTCAGACAGTCAACCAGACATGCTAGAAGGCTAGCGTGTAATGTAAAGCCTTGTATAATGCTATATGTGGAATGCTATAGGGCACTTGAAATGACCCCCTCTATATTGTCCTCTACCCAATTTATTTCTTGTCATCCCTCATCTCTTTTATTTCCCCAGCTACTTGTAATTTTCCTCTCTTTCCTCATACCCCTCTTGCCTGTATCGCTCCTAGTCACCTTCCCTTCTGAATAATATTTCAAACAGGCGTTCCATGGAACAGTGCACCCTGACAGTTCTGGAAGTTTTCATTCATATTTCTTTCTCTTCACCTTGTGACATCCTCTCTTGTTGCACAGGAAAGATTGTCCGGTCAGATGACCGAGTGCTGGCCTAAATTAGCAACAACCGAGCGAGGCAGAGACAAGGGAATTCTAGGAAGGAGTTTCACCTTCATGAAAGCCAGACCCAGACCACAGATCTGTCCCACATTTTGTATTATAAGGCAAAGGGGGAGAAAGGGGGTTAACGGAAACTACAGAGGGGCCAAATTATACGACATGTACGGTGTCATCTTGGTACACACACTCCCCAGACAGTGCGACGTGTCATCTCCCTCTTGGCATGAATGAAGACCTAACAGTATTATTGAGACAAGGAGAGGATATGATGTTATACAGTATTATTAAAGAGAGGATATGGGGGACAGAGGGAAAGGTCTTGTTCTTTACATAGACACTTCATTGTATAAACTCCAGCTCCTGAGTGGCGCAGTGGTCTAAGGCACTGCATCGCAGTGCTAACTGTGCTACTAGAGATCCTGGTTCGAATCCAGGCTCTGTCGCAGCCGGCCGCGACCGGGAGACTCATGGGCGGCGCACAATTGGCCCAGCATCGTCCAGGGTAGGGGAGGGAATGGCCGGCAGGGATGTAGCTCAGTTGATAGAGCATGGCGTTTGCAACGCCAGGGTTGTGGGTTCGTTTCCCATGGGGGGCCAGTATAAAAATAAAAAAAATGTATTCACTAACTGTAAGTCGCTCTGGATAAGAGCGTCTGCTAAATGACGTAAATGTAATAAACCAATGTTATACTTTATAGTTTCCTCTTTTCTATCAGCAAGTTGTAATATGAGACACTTCACTTAATAACAGCTTTTTGGTATCCCTGAATTTTTGGGAGGTGTTAGAATAGGTAAGGTTAAAGCAGGTTTCTAATGTAACATGGCGAATGAGGCCTGGGCTATTATGGCACAGTTCATTAGATGCCTGCCTCTGTACCTCAGGACCTACAGTCCAAGTCTCTGTTGCAGCTCTCGCTCTCCTGCTACACTAATTATTTTTCAGCCACTTTCTTCCTCCCTAGACAGTGTCTGTAGTGTTTCTCAATGAGGAGAGAAATCATTACTAATGTCATAGAAGGAACACTGCGGGTTAAAGGGCAGTATTGATTGTTAATAAGGGAACTTGATGACAGGGTGGATGACACAGTGTCACTGTATTAAGAACCAATTACAAGGTGAAAGGGTCACATGGTGAGAGAGACAATTGCAGACAGGGGCTGTGTCTGAAAACGGTACTAGCTGTCAAATCCTTGCTTCCTCCATCCTTGATAATTCATTCCAACCGCAGACCTCCTCCTCCAAGGTTTAACTGTTAACATTTTCAGACATAGCCAGGATGTAGAAAAAGCTAAGTGCATGGACTTAGTTTTCCTTGTGCTTTCAGTTGCGGATATGTGCCCAGCACAACACTGGGTGGATGTTGTCCCTGTTTCTACGGGTCAAGGCTATGCACAGCATGAGGATGTGATGGATACCACCAACCTTATGACCATGTTGTTAAAAGCATCACAAATTCACATTATTTGCAGCTGTCAGGTAATCGGAAAACAGTAGAATACTTAGATATTGCATGGTAAAATAATAATTACACAATAATAAACTATGAGTTTGTTTGGGGTGGTGGGTGGTGTTGAAGTGTTTTGTTGAGGTTTGAAGTGACAGATGGATAACTCAAGCTGTTCTGAAGTAACTGTAGCCTGCTGTAGCCTGCCCCCCTTCTATCCCCCCCACCCTCAGGCAAAAAGGACAGGGGGTAATCAGGGCCTCTCCTGGACCCTGCACGGAGGACCATACCGGATGATATTCTGGGTTGAGGATAGGGAAGGAGCTGGGATCAGTGCGTGTGTTATGATCGGAATGTCTACCGCCCTGACGCAGTGACCCTGCTTTAGGCTCCATGTCTATGTGAGAAAGTGTGTGTAAAGTAATGCCCCTGTCTGTGTGTGTGTGTGTGTGTGTGTGTGTGTGTGTGTGTGTGTGTGTGTGTGTGTGTGTGTGTGTGTGTGTGTGTGTGTGTGTGTGTGTGTGTGTGTGTGTGTGTGTGTGTAACTAGAAGTCCCCAGTAAACTGAATAGTAAACTAACAAAGAAATTGACCAAATGGGGACATTTTGTTGGTCCCCACAAGGTCAAATGCTATTTCTAGGGAGTTTAGGGTTTAGGTTAGAATTAGTGTTAGGGTTAGGTTTAGGGTTAGGAGCTAGGGTTAGTTTTATCCTAACAGATTGGTCACTCTCCATCAACAACAGGTGCAGATCAGGGATGGTTTTCATTATGTTGTTGTATCCTTATTACATATCTCTTTAATGATACAGATTGTTTCTCAGGTTGTACTTTCCTTTCTCCTGATTTATTCATCTTGCCTGTTGCAATGGAACCAGTAGAACAGTTCATAAAGTGCAAACCCTGTCCACCTGTCACTCCAGGCAGGCTAAAGCATACTCTAATTTAAAAGATTTTCTAAGTATTTGAATCCAGGCCTGGTGGGAATTGGCGAGTCTCGCAGGACTGCAGTTTACTTTTTCTAGCTCTGATTTTGGGCACTGTAACTGAATCCGTTGCTAAGGAATTCTGAACATAGTCAATGTTTTTTTGAGTCATCATCAGTAGACTAGGCTCTATCATGTTACTTGTATCCGAGGACTTTATGAGGTTTACATGTAAAAATCTGATAAACAATAGAGTTAAACATTACATTAATACCACTAACAGCAGCACAAACACACACACACACACACACATACACACACAACTTGTAATCTTGTATGGAACTTCATTCATTGTAACTGAAAATGGAGAGGCCTCTGTCAAAAGCATGTCCATGGACTGACTGTTTATCAACTTGTAAATTCCACCACTTAACACCCTATCTGTGTAATCCTCAGGCACATCTTTTGATTGGTAAGAAGAAATGTAAACAACAACCCACCCAGTAGAGCTCTGTATATAATAACAATGTATTGAAAATACTCTGATCTTTCTTGTCAGCACCCATCTCAAAGACAGAGATAATAGAGTAACGAATCTGTCTCATATCTCTCCTCAGGGCCTGTATTCAAAAAGTGTCTCAGAGTAGGAGTGCTGGTATAGGATCAGTATTGTCTTCTGGATCATAATGAATAAGGGGACCTGATCCTAGATCAGCACTCCTACTCTGAGACACTTTTTGAATACAGGCCCTGGTATGATTTGGAGTCACATGATCCCATATCAGAGTGTGGATGTTGGTTGCAGAGAGAGAGAGAGAGAGAGAGAGAGAGAGAGAGAGAGAGAGAGAGAGAGAGAGAGAGAGAGAGAGAGAGAGAGAGAGAGAGAGAGAGAGAGAGAGAGAGCACACGGTGCCAATGAGAGCCACCAAATAGTAGACTTCTGAGAGAGAGAGCAATTCCACAAATAGCCAACATTATTTAGTCTACTGTGTGGCTGCATTATCTGAATATAATATACATTTTAAAGAGGAGATAACATTTCAAAATGTTCACATGTTATGCAAAGCATTCACAGTGGTTGGGAGAGTAAGCTACTTCAATCAATGTGAGAACATTATCTCCTAGTGGTTATTACTGTAACTCAATCTGCTGATGTTCCATTTTGTCTCTTCTCCATGTGGAGCGCCCTACGTCTTGCGAGCGAGAGAGACTATAATGTATCAAGTATCTGATTGTAACACTGTAACTATAACTGTTTCATTAACATCTAATCTTTCCCGCAAAGCCCTGTCTGGTGTTCTTTCTGGTTCTGTAGCCAATCAGGATGAATGATGACATAAATTGAACCAATCAGATTGCAGCTTTTGTACAGAGCAGAGAAGAAGAGGTGAAGCAAGAAGGTTACTCCTCCCAAAAACTGTGCATGTTAAGCAGATCATTAGTTATTTAGCAAGTGAGGACTTTTTGTGTGGGGGGCAATGAGAGCGTCGAATTTTGTCAAGATAAAAATGAATTGCTATTTTGAAACGTGAGGCTTATTTTATCTAATAGAAGTTTTGAAATGCTACTGCTGTACTAATTTAACTGTGATGCACGTTACAACTTTGAGAAAAAAACATAGAAACGGACTTGCATATTCATGAGGCTAGCATAGCGTCTTACTCCCCGTTGGCAGTCCTATGGGGGTGCCACAGGGTTCAATTCTTGGGCCGACTCTTTTCTCTGTGTATATCAATGACGTCGCTCTTGCTGCTGGTGACTCTCAGATCCACCTCTACGCAGACGACACCATTTTGTATACATCTGGCCC